>NC_135781.1:1430786-1497329 GCF_028453695.1 Augochlora pura
GCCAATCCCGTTCAATTCGCTTTTTAATTTCTTAAAAATGCACTTTGTTGCATAGAACGGAAATACTACAGAAACTTTCCTTCAGATCTACAGTTAAAATAACTTCGCGTGCAAAGTGGTTGAGATCGTTCCTCGCGTGCTCGAAAGACGCTTCGACGCATAGAACCGCGTTCATCTTCGCTTTTTTAACGCGACAATCCCCGTTCGCGTCGTCACGAGCGTCGTCTCACCCAGCCATTTCCGATGATTCGCTAATTGCCGCCGCCACTCGGTTAACGCGTTCCGCTCAGCACCCAGTTTCCTTCCTTCCTTCCTTTCCTTCTTCAGACTCTGTTTACCTTTCCAGTGGCGTCGCGCGCGTGCGGCCCGTTTTAAATTGTTTCGCCGTTATCGATCCCATTCGGATAACGGTGCAATCGCGAATTCCGCTTCAAGCGGCCGTCCACCGATCGCCAAGAATTATTACCGGGAGCCTCTCTCTCCTCCTATGTTGCAACCGTAATTACGTCGAATGCACGCGCGTAATTCGCCCGGTCGATCAATTAGTCCGCCTGCGTCTACGATTAACGCGTTTTATTTCAACAACTGTTCTCCGCCGCTTGTTGTTCCGCGGATAAGAATTACTCGACCGCGGACTGTACCGAAATGGCAGCCTGTAATCTGAGGATGGATAACGTTTGGATAAATGACCTGGTTGTACGATGCTTATTACAAACAATTTAACGCGGTGTTTAGCACTCTTTAAATTTATAAATAAGGAATTTATGATTAATAGAGGAATAGGAAAATTAATTGGTCTGTAGGTATAATCATTTGTTGTAATAGATAGCCGAAAGGCAGATAGTATAAATTTATATTACATAAATATAAAGTATATAATATTAACATTTATATATATATATACATAATATATAAGCACGATGAAAATATGAATATTAAAAAGAAAAATGAAAAAAAGAAAATTAGATCGCCAGGAACACTGCGCTTTACTGGAAAAGCTATTTTTAACAAATAAATTCGATGATTTTGAATTCAAAATGAAATTAGGATTAAATAGTACTTGTCGATGTAGATTTAAATCCGCGAGATTCATTGAATTGAGGTTTCATTTGAATATTTAAGATCAATTACGGTTTATTATTGAAATTACATTATTCAGAAGTTCGGGGTAATTGCGATCTAATTTTTAAAAAAAAGCTAAAACATATTGGAAATTCGACGGTATCGATTCGCAGATTGAAACAGTTAGATTAAGAATAATAACCTTGACCAAGCCTGTGTCTCGCCTTTGAATAGGGTATTCACGAGCGCGCAACTATAGCGGCGTGCTAATTTTATTGTTCGCCGTAAATTGCAATGCTCCGGACCAAGTTTTCCAGCGCGCGCGCGCGTGTGTGTCAGCTGGAGGCTCCCGTCTATATCTGTGCAGCAGCGAGCTAACTTTTAGCAGTTAAACCGTTTCGATTCGCCGGTTATCGTCTCAAGCGTGTACGGCGTTCCCGACAAAGCGTTAATATATAAATCGATCCTGTCAATCGATGGCAGGTTTTGTCGCGTATACACTTAAGGGAAACCATCGCAATGGTGTGCACAATGGCAATTGCTGACAGGACTCGGTCGATCGATCGATCCTGTCCTAGCAGATTCTTTCTTTCGTAGGTAGGTAACGGGGATGGGCGACGCGAAACTGCGTACGAACATTGAGAAAGTAGAGTGTTACGTTTATTTATTTATTTCAAACAGATTTTAAATATTCGGTCTCACCAGCACATTATGCGGAGATAAATCGTCGTCTATTGATAGTCGATTTATTAATATATCTATTAATCTAGCTATTAATCTTCGGCCATATATATATATATTAATTTATATTAATATATATATTATTAATATTAATATATATATATATATAATATTAATATATACAAAATGGCGGCGAACGCCATAGCGTCCGCGGACACGCGTTACGTCCAACGAGATCGTTTAAAAAAAAAAATCGAAAATCGCCGAAAGATAAATTCGCATCGCTTCTTTCTATTAATTGTTTAATTTCCTGATTATAATAATGTTGAAGGACCTATCGGTCTCGACATTCGGGCAATACAAATATACAATTTCTCTAGAAATCGTCATCCATGATTACATGATGGCGCGCTATGTTTAAGCATCCTGTGAGAACGTTCAGAGCGAACGTGAATGTTCTTTATAGACAAAAAAGTAGGCAACAACTGTTGCAAATTGTTGTAACAACAACCGTTGCGAACTGTTGCAACAACAACTATACTATTCAGTCGTAAAAGTATTAATAAGTCTTGAGACGATGTTCTAAGAGGCATTATAGAGTATAAGTAAATAATAGGCATTAAAGTATAGTCTCGACCGCGTCGATGATGTTTCATCATCGGAGTCGCGGTGAAGTAATAGCGTGGAGTATTAGCCGTGTCCGGAGCGACGTTTGCATGGAATCTGCTCATGAATCGGTAACAACAAATAGCCAGGCATGTGCTCGAAAAGCTCGAGCTTTTCTCTGTTATTTTTTATTGATTTTATTGCTTGTAGGCCGTGCTAGGTGTAAAACAATCAGTAAACCAGTTGATAGAAAGAAAAGAAATTAACAGGTCGTTGCGTTCTGTTGTGCCGTGATGGTGGAAAGGATGAAAGGTCCTTCTTCTTCTTCTTGATAACGTGGAGTTTCATTGGAACAGGCCACAAAAAGAATTTATAAGAAAATGTCGTCGCCAGCTTTATGCGTTTGCACTTGGCTAACGCGGGGATCATTGGTCCCCTTATTTTGGGTTTCGACTCCTTTTAAGTCTTTCCCGCAGATGGATTTGTTGTCGCGTTGGTCGTGAACCACGTGGATCTATGACCAATAGACCAAATTTTAGAATTTCGCCGGAACAGGACCAAATTGTAGAATTGTAGAACAGGACTAGTTCATCTTACTTTGCTCGGCGCTTAGCAGCATAACAGTTCGATCGGTAAATATATTCATGCAAATCGCAACGCCTCCGCGTCGTTGTCGCGGTTAATTAAATTCGTTAAAAATTCTATCGAACGCGTTCGAACGATGCAAATCAGGCTTCGTCGATTATCATTTTCCCACGATCATAGACATCGATAATAAAACGATGGAGTTGCGACTTTGAGTTCTATACGAACGTTCTGTTACGAAATTTGGAAATATTCTGGTTATCATTACGCGACACGGTTGCTTAACGATCTGGTAGAAGGAACAATGGATTACTTCACAATCTGGTAGAAGGAACAACGGATTGCTTATCAACGCGGTAGAAGGAACAGTGGATCACTTATCATTGCTCTTAACTATTCTTCACTTGTTAGCGAGCGCACAGTGATTTCGACTCAGTGAAGAGACTCTCGAGCGTGACACCGACTTTTTGATAAGCCTTTGAACAAGATTCACAGATATTATTTTTCTCTGGAAAAAATAGTTTATTATGAGTTTAAAATTAATAAAACCGGTAAAGAAATTAATCGCTGATTTCGTTGTCAGCTTCGCTTCAATTGGAACAGCTACGCGAATTCGAATATTAAAATACTCGAAATTCAAATAATTCCAACGAAATAATGCTGTAAAAAAAGAAGCATCTTTTATAAAATATATTTAGTTTCAGTTTTGTTAGTTCGACAAAAGGATAAAATTTCTCCCATCCTATTTATCCAATATAAAACAAACAAGCGTGCTTCTAGCAAAAGGAGAAACTTATCATCCTAAAAACAATTAACCGCCGAAAGGGGTAGACTTAGCTTCTCGGTGCTTCAGTTGTCGTAAGGTCGATCAAAAAGTCGGGATTACAGGTGAGGAGGGTCGCTTGCCTTGTCGGATTGAAAAGTAATTTCATCTCGGACGATCACCGCCATCGATCGTCCAAGAAAGACCATCCGTGGTAATTAATCGTCGGCCTCAGCCGATGTTTCTCATCTGTGGCTGTGCTCGCGATAGTCTCCTTCTCAGATGTTATCGTCGCTCGTCCGTAGAGAGAGTCACCCTCGAAGCTTTCGCAAAGAGAGTCGGTTATCAGTAACAACGGCCCCCGAGCTTCCGTGTCGCGTGCTCGAGATTCCAGCCGCCAGATATCCACCTTCGCTTTTAACTTCCTGTTGCGAGCCATTCGCAGGCTGTGTATCTCGTTCGCGGATCGAATCTCGATCGGTCCGTCGATCGACCACGAGAAAATCCCGGCTGCGCGCGCCAGCGTTCGCAGAGAAATAAGCCACGCAAGGAGAGTGGGGATAGGAGAGCGAGGCGCGCGCAGTGCCGCGTCGCGTCTACCGTCTTTATAATACAGTTCTGGTGAATTTTGAGATACGTTCCGGTGCGACTATTTCTATGCAATTTAGCTTGAACGAAAGCTGAAAGTGTCTACTTTAATATAGAGTATCCTAGATTGCAACATAATGACAATGTTTCGAATAATTAAAAAGAATCGTAACTTTTGATGCCATTGGATTTACGAGATTTAAAAAGAGAAGTTTGGATAATTTTTGGTATTCATTCCCGTAGAGCTATTTCGATGCAATTTTGCTTATATTGAAGCTGCAAGTGTCTACTTTATGACAGATTATAAATAATTTCAGTGAATATTTCATTGTAATATTTGTTCCGAGAGTTATGCCGCCCTCTCGGCGTTTCACAGTTGGCGGATTTCGTCCGCGTCCCAGTGCGCGACTTCCTCAAATTGTGGTCCTACAGCAGCAAGGGGATCACCAAGCGGAGCCAAGGGTATCCTAAAGTGGGCACCCCCTACCTCCTTTATTATAAAATCATCCATGTCGTCCCCAGTTTCATACAAATCTGCTACGTCCATGTCAAGGTTATGTCAAGCCTCTCGAGATCCCGCTTCATTCCTCGATCGAATCTACGATCGAGTAACAGATAAACCAAGGAAGTGGCGCAGATAGACTCTCTGTAATCAGTGACGCTTAAAGGTCGTGTTCTTATCCGTCGACGCCTATCGCTTGCAATAATTAAGTGGACACCCCTTTCGAACGAGTAACAATAATCGCTTCGCGACAATTGCATTTTTCTTCGATCTACATTCACGACGATAAAATTGGTCTTTGGTTAGTTAACAGTGCAGACGCATCGCACGAATATCTCAGGTGAAAAATCGCAGATGCATCGCACGAATATCTCAGGTTGAAATCGCAGACGCGTCGCGCGAATATCTCAGGTTATAAGATCGCAGATGCATCGCACGAGTCTCAGGTTGAAATCGCAGATGCACACGCTCTACAAACACCCACGGAATTATTTTGTTTGGAGTCGGCGGAAATTAAGAGCCGCGACTATAAGCAATAGTTGTAATGATGTGTTCAAGGTGATTTTAGCTGCTTTCTTTACCGGTGGTTTTAGACTTTTTGGTTTAATCTGGTTTCAACGCTAGAACTACCGTGCCTTGATATGCGACCGATTGTTTTATCAGATAAAATATCGACCCTCGTCCCCAAGCAGGTTGTCTTAGGCTCAGCCATAGTTACGATTATGAGACAAGTTTGTCGTCTCCTCTTCGAAGGACACTATTCTCAGTTTGACATCGACTGATGCTCTCAGCCGATTACTGAGCCCCTATCGTTGCGACGATTCTACTGATGGACCGATCATGATTTTTTTTGGATCGCAACAATATCATGGCATAAAATGAAAACGCGTCTCGCAACGTAGACAGTCTTGTTGCGTCAGTCTCGCCCGGCTGCCATAACCGCGAACGTGTCGAAGCCTGCTTTATCGCACGTTGAACCACCAATTATCAATGAATCGGGTATTGCTTCCAGAAGCGAAACTCTGTCATCGTTTCGTGTCGCCGCGCGTCTCTCTATTGGCGCTACATGTTTGTTTGCGTCGCGATTAAATCTGATTGCATTCGCTTGAACGCTTGTCTTATCGCGGGCCGCTACGCTTATCCCGCGGAGTGATGTAACCGGTGATAGCACCGAGTCCACACGACGAGTGTCACCTGGCACGGACCGCCGAAACGGGAATCCGCGAAGACGTGATCCACCGTGACTTCGCGATTTTATCTTGTCATTTTATTCCGCAATTTTACTTTGCAATTTTATTTGCAAATTTTATTTGCGCGAAATTCATTTCCGTATTGAGCGTATCGTTAAATCAGGCCTCTAAAGTGTCCGATGCTGCGATTGGTCTGGCCAAGCGGGATCCTTAGAGCAGACATACCCCAAGTAGGCTCTCGACGAGCCGAGAGTCCTCTCTCTCTCGGTGGAGAGTAGTTTGGTCGACCAGGTTCTTGTCCCGGTGGTATTTGCGACAGTGGCACACTCTCGCGCGTTGCACCAGCTTCTGAAGCTTCCTTCGGCCATACGCCATCTTTGGTCTGTAGATAACGCGGATGTTTAGGCCATCGTCGAGTTTAGGCGGCCGCGGAACGTCTCGCGTTTTCTCGGGTTCGATGCGCTCTCCCAAAGATGCTCGACCAGGAAATCGTTCCGAGAACGTCTGTTTGGTTCGCTTTCTACGGTTAGAGATTTATGAGTTATTCATTCAATCTATCCGATAATCATTAGCAAAAATTACTTCTAATTACTATACTATCGACCAGTTTCTTACGATATATATATAGCTTCTTACAACAATATATTCGTTTCGACAGCCGATGATTGAGCGATTCCATGTATAAATACTCCGGACCAGAGTAAGTCATCTGCCGAATTAGCAGATTATTATATATATATATATATATATATATATATATATAGGAATTATATAGATATAATTCCCAAGCAATGTACGACGGTAATTTACAACAAATAGTTCTTCTCTCGAATAAGATCATCGACTTAAAAGTAGCTCTACCATTCCTCTACCCCTAACAATTTAACAAAACAATCGCGCTCCAACGACTGCAGTAAATTCTTGTTTCTCAGCGACACGCCGTCGAGTTCTTGTTTCCATCTCGGAAAGATTTAACCATCCGACCGAAGCATCGTTTGTATATTCAATTAGAAACCGCGATGAGCGTTTCAGGATTGTCTTAGGCCGTCCCATAGAACAACGCAAGATCCGCTAGTGAGGGGAACGGGGCGCGCGGGAAGGGATGATTTCCCCCGAGAGACGTAGAACCGTGCGGATCGCCGTGACGTCGCCGTCGGGTTCTCCGTACAGGATTTCTAAAACAAAAAAAAAAGCAGATCAAAACGTCGTCGCGTTGCCGGTGTTTCCTCATAGTCGACGCGCGTTGGTCGCGGATCGGCGAGCACGTTCTCAAATCAACGAGGCGCGGTAATTATCGGTTACGTGTGTCGCTCTTTCCGCTGTTGCGAGGCGCACGTATGTCCGAGATAACGAGTCACCGTCGCGGTTGGGGGGCATGGACAGAAGGGGCAATGTTTTCGCGATGCGAGCCGATAAGAGAACGATCGCGCTCGTAAGGAGTACGGGCGTCGAGAGGTGACGCTCGCCGCCGATATTTGACGCAAATCGTAGAGCACCGTTCACCATCTGTCGAACACTCCGCGCGTTCGCATAATTTTAGTACAGTGATGCAACTCGAGCGATCACCGTATCAGTCGTCCTACGAAACAAAGTAGACAGAGGTCCTTTTCAAACTTCTTTTCGAATCGGCCGGCTTAGTGTCATCGAAATCTATCGGTTAATCAGTTTCTCAATTTTCACAAATTTTTCGAAATAATTTACATTATATTATTTCTAAAAAGGCGAAATTAAGAGGAAGCTCCGCCAACTGAAACAGAATTGCAATCATATAATATACCAATGTAACTGGACCGTGTTAGTTAATGAAAATCACTGAGAACACGTAAGAAAATAATCGTTAATCATAACAATTATTTTCTCACGTCGACGAGTATAAAAACCAAGGTGACCAGCCTCGAGTGATCGCGTCTCCCGAGTTGCCAATTTTCGTTCCCAAGCCGAGGGACAATGTCGCCGCGACATCAAAGACCGGGACAATGAACGCGTCAGGTCGCGCTCGCACGGCGATCGACGGGAATTTCGAAGGAAAATCGTAGAGTTGCCCCGTGGCGGGATCGGAACGCTTCGAAACTGCAAGTTTCCTTGAAACCGAGAGAGTCGCAGGTGGACACAAGCCTCTCTCTCGTGCTCGTTTCTCCACACGGCCGAAGTAGTTAGCCTTGATGAAGTTCGTTGCTTTTGCGTACACAATGACCCGACCTCCGAAGGCTACCTGCATTCGTCCTACGTCCGGCGGCCGCCCGCGGAACATTTCTTTTTCCGTCGTAGACGAACTTGGTCCCAGCGGCCTCGTTCATTTCTCCTACCGAATTCGGAGACGCTACAGAGAACAGGCAGAGCTTCTCGACCATAGCGTTCCATGTCTCTAACAATCACTGTTGCTCTTCTTCTTGTGTCTAGAGTTCTGTTCAAGTCCTTCAACTCTTCTATTTGGGCCCTGAAATAAGTTTATACATATTATTAACAACATCAAATAAAAGTCCTTATTAATGTTTTGTATTTAGGCTCTGCCAATATGTTTATATTGTTTATGGTGTCTATTAGGATAGAGAGTTCTTTCCGCTTTTTTGTCCTTAGTTCTATTTTTTTTAGAACTTTTCTGTGCTTTTGTTTTCGAAGGGATGAGTTTTCTCAGTTATTTAGCAATTAATATTCCTTAGTTGTGTCAAGGTTATATTAAGATCATGCTAAGATAATGTGTGGCTATCTTGGTTATTATCGACGCTGAAGAGAAATGTCGGTCTTTAAAAATAGGGGGTTTTGTACGCCTTCTCTATGTCCTCATGGAAATAAGTCTACGTTAATGGCTCAGGGTAGAAACAGGGTCCTTACTCTTGTTTTTCCTTTGTCCTACTTTTCTTTATAGAAGTCTTCTGTGCTCTTGTTTCAGAGGATGTTCGTTCCCGTAATTATTCAGCAAATAATCTATCTTGGTTGTTACTTTCCATTTACGTTCATTAACCGCTACCATGCGCCTTACGTCTTTGCTCGGTCGTCCTCGTTTTTCAAGGAATACTGAGGTACCGAGAGCTTATAATATAATTTATATACAATTTATCTTAACATAAACGCTTACTCACTCGCAACTCGTCCGTATATATGGTGTCGATAGAGGTTAATTTCTTTTCTCGTGAAACGTTCGTGAGACACCTATCGGAGACACCTATATTCATAAATACGGAACGATCCGTTATATTTGAATCACTCTATAGGAACATTCGTGATTCCGAAACCGTTCAGATCGAACATGAATATCCCTGATAGAAATATATAATTAACAGTATATATAAAACTAGCCTTAAGACTTTTGCGATCCAGCTGGCGGACGATCCGAGAACAATATCGTTCTCGGTCCAGGATCATCCAACTTATCGTCCAGGCTATAAATTCGAAATTATTATTCCGACACATCAACCAAATCCTTCGAGTGGTAGTCCAGCTATTAGCCCCGCATACTCCATAGACACTTGCGGTTCTGCGCCGTCTGAAACCGAACATATATTGCGGATTAGCCAAAGCTACTTCTCCATTATTGGCGCTCCATAACACTATGGCTTTATCATGGATATACTAGTACGGTTCTTGAAGTAAATTCACCCCATGGAAACTTCGCCATATTAAGCACGTCTCTGTCGCAACGTTTGTGTGCACGATCTTCACTCCACGCTCGTATCATCTCATGGAAACTGAAAAATCTATTTCCCCGTTCGATGTTTATATCTTCAATTATCTGTAACCAAGAAAATTCTAATTAGTCACGGAATCCGTCGAATCTGCCTCAAGCGGCGTCCGTTCCGCGATTCCAACTACAGTGGCGACATCTATCACATACGGAGCCACTCTTGGGAACCCGTAGCATTCGTACAGGTTATGCGGAGTCGGCATCAAGTGATCCGTAAGATTCAGGAAATTCAAGTCTCGCGTGGCACAGGCTTGTCGGCGGTAGATTCATCAGTGCCCGGTTTCCAGCGGCGTAGTAATTCCTGTAATGTAGCTGAAATAGTGAGCGATTGAAATCGGAACTTTCACGGTATGTAATAATGCTGCAGGTACTAACCGGCGTCGGGTGTTTCTACATCGTGATTCTCACGTTCCAGACGGTTCTGAAAACGGTTGAATTTAACGGGACGTTGCAGTGGCGCAAGAAGCTTGCGTGGATAATGTATTCTGCTCTTTGAAATCAATCGTTGATATTACATCGCTTAGACGTGCTATGCGTTTGCTGGAATAAAGCACAGGGGCGCGTGTTTATATTCTCGCTTCTATTGCAGCGTGCTGTCCTTTTCTACGATCGCGGGTGGTAATCGACTGTTTGAAAACGGTGTTGAATATCAACGCTACGATCTGCTCTGTTAATATTCGATATCTCCTTTAACTAACTGCGTTCGTGTAGTGATCAAGGACAGCGGACTTCGGCAGAAGTGGGAATGTAAACACGCTGTGCCCTTTGTCCGGCGTAATAACACATTTTTGTTTCTTCGGCGAACGCTTTCGCTTTGAAAGCGGAAAGATTAATTTGGCGGGGAGGGTTTCGCCCTTTTCTTCGGTGCCCTTTTTTTTGGTCGCTCATCCGCTGGCGGTTCCGTTTCTGTCTATGGAAGCTCTCGGTGGGCATGAAAAGGGTCCTTGACGTGTCATTTTGATGATGCATCGTTAACCAATGGTATTAACTCAAGCCAGCGTTAGTTGTAGACGCGAAATTATTCTTAAGACATTAATTATATTGTCGCAACCGAAGGTCCGGTCGTACGGAATTTATTCATGAATCGAGAATAACAGAATGTAATTGTTTTTGCACATTGTAGCAACAACATCATAATTTGTTTTAATCACCGATGATTGAGTAATTTCATACGCGATCTAAATACAACCGGTTTATAGTGTCGCAACCACCGAATTAAGGTAATTATTAACAGGGTTTAATAAATCCTGTCGTTACGCATCTTTTCTTCATCGTATATACAGGTATATATCTGCCCTGCCCCTTTCTAGGTCCCAGGCGTTGTCTTTTGGGCTTGTCGCGATTGGGCGGCTTTCCTCAGCACCCACCCCTAGTTTGCAAGAGTAGGGAGGATCGAGGTGTCGTCATCGGCGAACTTCGATCCGCAGTTTAGATACATTTCGGAATTCAAAAATATAACTTGGAATAGACATAGCTTGGAACTATTAGCAACAATTCGAACTGTTAGACATACTCGTAACTTGTGATATTCTTGAACACATTCCATGTATCACCACCGGAGAGTGTAAATATATTTCTTGTTATCATTCACGGTGTAAACTTGTTCCTCCTGCTGGTGGAGATGGTCCTTCGAATTAGTCGACACAACACGTGTAAACTTCACAAGGCTCGAACGATTTGCTAAAATCAAACTCCGCCAACCTAGGTCGGCAGCCAGAATCCCCCCGGCAGGTTCCGTCAACTATGAAGTTGACGCCAGGAGTTTCCTGCGAGTCGGGGTGAGTTTGATAACTCCCAATCCCTCTCGGAATATTCAGTCATGTTCAGTCTTGACAATAACGCCTCGAGCTGGGAGTCGTCATTCCCTATCCTATCGTAAGTCACCTCCTTTGCTTCATTTGTGTTTTTCCAGATTAACCAGATTTCAGCTAATAGAGCAAATGGTCCAGCATTTTTGGAAACGCTGGCAGCGGGAATATCTGCACGACCTGCAGCAGCGACCGAAATGGAAGATTAGATCTCCCGATGTTCCAAGGGTTGGGGCCATGGTGCTAGTAAAGGAGGACAAACCTCTCTCCGATAAAGTGGGCTTTGGGACGTATCTTGGAGTTGCACCCGGGCAAGGATGGAATCGCCAGAGTGGTTGTTCTTCGCATGGCCAATGGGACCTACAAGAGACCAGTCACAAAGATCTGCCTCCTGCCCGACGCTCACGACCATTCGCACACAGAAACCTTTTAACTGCTTTTCTGTTCATTTTGACTTGTCCAATGTAAATGATTGGTGTTTTTTTTCAACCGTAGCGTTTGTATATATTGATTTGCGTCGCCTTAGCTATAAGTGTTTTATACCCAATGTACATAGTCGCGTTCCTTTATTTTTAGTTTGTTTGGAAATCGTTACCTAGTTTGTAGTACTTAGCTTCACTTTTTTGCATCCACCATCTACTTATGGTTTACTGCTCTTGCATTACATTTCTCGTGCGGTTGAACTCGATTAGTTCAAGGTGGGCAGTATGTTGAGGATTGCTGAGCGAGGGTTTTAGGGCGGGGGGCCATGTGCTTGGGACCCTTGGAATCGGCTAGGGTATGGGCCTATCACCCGCTCCTTTACTTTCACGTTAAATAGAGTGTGACTCCACAACCACTCGGGAAAGATGGGGTCTACCTCCCTCCATTCTAAGTGTCCATCCTCGCCTGTGACGACGCCTCGAGTCGGGGTTGTTCCTCGGGACGTCCATGCTCTTCTACCCCACTCGTGGTAACTGCGATCCGCCCCTCGGTTTGTGCATCGTGTGCCTTGAGCGGCCCGTCCGGGTCCGCCGCGTTCTTGCCGTGACGAACGGGAGCGCTCCGCGCCAACTGGGAGCCCTTCCAATTTCGCCGTTAGTGTTGTGATTTGTTGTTCCCGTTGTTGCAGGGACAACTCTTTCAGTTTGGGAAGATCGCTGGGAGTCGCGGTCCTCCCGATGGAGTTTCCCGACCCTGAGGTCGGGATCAAGGATGGAATGGGATGCAGATGTCGGGGATTTCCCAGGCCCACGCGCGGCTAGGAACTCCCTTGCAAACGTTGCGGCACTGCCTCTTCCTAGGTCCCAGGCGTTGTCTTTTGGGCTTGTCGCGATTGGGCGGCTTTCCTCAGCACCCACCCCTAATTTGCAAGAGTAGCGAGGACCGAGGTGTCGTAATCGGTGAACTTCGATCCGCAGTTTAGATACATTTCGGAATTCAAAATTACAGCTTGGAATAGACATAGCTTGGAACTATTAGCAACAATTCGAACTCTTAGACATACTCGTAACTTGTGATATTCTTGAAGACATTCCATGTATCACCACCGGAGAGTGTAAATATATTTCTTGTTATCATTTACGGTGTAAACTTGTTCCTCCTGCTAGCTGAGGTGGTCCTCCGAATTAGTCGACACAACACGTGTAAACTTCACAATCATCATCGAGTGCAAAGGGGTTGAAACTGTTGGAATGAATAGAGATAATATTTTCCATTTTCTTCCACGATATTTTCTTCTTTTGTTTATTGTAATCTGGAAAAGATAGACATCGATAAAAACGATATCGAGCTTTGCGTACCAAAAGCCTTCGGCGATGAGAGAATCGGAGGTATAGTCTCCCGCGCGAGAAGAAGGCGCTTTCGGGGTTACGTTTCCCCCTCCTGCTAGCTGCCCCACTGCCGCAGCTATCAGCCCTGACTGCGGTAGCAGGCAGCACTCCGGTGCTGAAGCAGTAGGGCTTTGTCGGTGGCAGCCTCGTCTGTCGCCAACCTGCACGGGATCGGGCATACGCCGGCGACTCTACCTCTTCGTGGTCCCTGCTCGACGGCCAGAAACGTGTCGCTTCCTTAACAGGTAGATCCAACTTGTCCAATGAGACGTAAAGTCGAGGGCAGGGTTTTTCCAGGCCGTACCCGCCGTAACATCTGAGTCGATGGTTCCCCTTCGTAGCGGCTCTCTCTGGAAAGTGGTTGCGAAACACCATGTGGCGGGGGGAGGCCTTGGCTGATATGGGCGAAAGCCTCGGGCGGAGCGGGTCGTCCCATGACCACTCGGGCCACAGTAAACTGCCGCAGCTATCGACCAATAGCGGCTGTGCCACTCGGAAAGCTAGTGGAGGGGGCATATGAGACTACCAACGCGCCTTCTTGTCGCGTGGAGACTATACTAAGTACTGTGCATTGAGTATAGTAGTAATGCCAGTATTGCTATAATTACTTCACGCTGTGTATATTGTATATTGCTACCGTCACCGTACATATTATACTTTGTTACCACCACCGAGATTAAGATTATTATGTCAGAGGGGCAGTTTCTGTAATTCATTTCTCTCTCGATAGAGTCTCCTTTAAAACGTAAATTTGGTCGCAGTCGTTTCTATTTTATAGAATGTCTCGCACGCTCTTCAGAAATGTGAAACACAATATTCACTATACTTCATTAGAATTTACTATATTTCACTATCTTTTACTATATTAATTTTCATTAAATTCTCTTATACTCGCAGTACATCGTCCTAATAATAATCGACAATTAGCTAAAATTTTAATCCAAGCACGAGCAAATAAACTATGCAAAATTTTTCTGTCCGTCGAAGATAATTATGCAACAACGCGCAGCTAAAATTAATTAATTAATTCACCTTTCTCGAACATATCGTTCAGCGATCTAGTCAGCTCGATCATCTCGTTGCGCCCCACCGAACGATTTTTCTACTCGAATCGGTAATCGAACAAAAGGCCTCTGAAACGCCGGGTCGCGATTGACCCGCGAGACTGTCCGGGCCCCGTATCGCTTCTTTACCAAACCTGTTACGAAACGAATACGTCAACATTTGAAAGAACGATCCTCGCTCGACGAACAGGAACGATTACCACCTGGCGACTCTCGTTCACCATGGGGTTTCAATGACAATCGGTTGAGGGGGGGGGGGGGGGGGGAGACAGGCGAGAGTAGCGGGAACAAGTGCGGATCTCGTTGGACAGAGGACAAGCCGATACGGAAACCGCGAGGCCGCTCGTACAAACTACGAAACGAAGCGACATGCCAAATTTTGATACACGACTATTGAGCCGGGCACAATCGGTTTTCACTTCGTAACAATCGGGTTCCTGCAGCACCCCGCGAGAGGTCAGCACCGTTACAGACTCCCGAGACATTATCTCGATTCCGCTGTGTTGATGTTAGAACCACAGAGAAAAAGAGAGTGAGAAAGGGGAGAAAGAGTGAGCGCAATCGTCCACAAATTGGAATGGAATGATTCAAAACTAGTGTTGCCAGACTGTCGGCTAAACCGTGACGTCGTCGACACTCGGGTCACGTGACGATGTAAAGAGCAGTGAGTGGAAGAAGGCCGAGTACTAGCGTCGAATAGCGACAGCGCCTCGGCTCTATCAGGCTCGTTCGGCTTATTCCTAATAAGCCGAACTTGCCCGAAATAATCCGAATGTCACTGACTTCAACGTTCAGCCGACAGTATCCGGCATCACCGTATGGGATTTGTTTCTCGGCAGCTCTCCTCTGCTTCTTAGTCTGTCGCCATGGAGAACTTGATTCATTGTTTTACAGTTCCACGCCGGAAAGGGAAGTTGTAGCAAGTTCGAATAAGATGCTTAAATTTCGTCTCCTTAAGGCCAGATCTATTTTTCAGATTGGATCAGAAGAGAGTATTTTAAAATAACTCTAAAAGAAGAGAAGCAGGAGGAGCGAATGATAGCGAAGTATAAGAAGAAGGGTGTTACATATACTCCGACAAATAAATTATAACACAGTGTGCTATATGCACAGAAATGATTGTAAATAAATAGACTGCGTGCTTGATGCGTTCCTGAGATAAATGGTACCGCAAAATTGTACAAAATAGGAAGAATAATTACAACTTTGGCTAATTGAAACTTTTAGTAATTAACTCTTTGCACTCCAACTGTGTCACCAAAGCGCTAATAATAATGTCTATATTGTTTCTGAAAACAATTTCACGTGGTTGAAATATACATCTGATAAATTAATAAAAATGTAAAGAAACTTCTGAACAAATTTGGCTAATATTGTCGCGGAGAATCCGTTTCTCTCTCCGAATTTTCTCAAGGTGGAAATACCCTTCAAGCTTCACTACCCTGCTACTCTATAGTCCAGTCGGTGGCTGGTATTTTTATTTTACGCGGGTTCAGGAGCAGTATGCTAATTAGTCAGCAGTTTCGAAGGTCCTGAAACTTATCTGTGATATCCTCTATACTTCACACGCTACTTTTGCCGGGCGCTGCCATGGACTTTGTCACAATGGGAGAGAAATATCAACTCCCACTTCTCTCACATCAGTGTTGAGGAGGTCGCGCTTCTGTCACGATGAAGAACACATTGTGATAATTAAAATGTAACACAATGTACATCGATGACAATCTCGAGTAACGAGCCTCTATACCGTCTCGGGTCAATGTAAGCTACAATTCTTCTTACAAATAACCCTGTTGCTGACTACAGTGCAAACTTTATTATCCGAGCAATAATAAGTACGTCTTCATAGCGCAACCGGTTAAACTAGCTTCAAGCGCAAAGAGTTAAAACAATAAATACATTTCTAATTGACCCTCAATTTTCAAAATCAATGAAGAACGCTCTTAATTCGCATAAAGCCTCGCAGTCGAATTATAAAATATTACACAAATGATCCGTTTATCTTCGCTCGTCAACAAATGATTCCACAGTGTCGAGAAAGATGGCCGAAGGGGCGAGATTTTGGCACCTTAGCCGACGAACTCTTCAGCTTCGTTTACCGTTCCGTTCTGGACCGGGGTAACGATCGTGGGGGGGACACGCCAGAGGATGAATTACGCGCGTGCGGTTTGTCTAGCGGATCGACAAAAACGTAGCAGTCCGGGAACGCAATACCAGATAACCGTGGTTCTATTGATTTTCTCTGGTAGCGCGGTGCGATAGGGATTGCCGCTCGGTCGAGAGTGGAGGGGGGATATGCGGCGGTTGATACGTTATCGATAATTTGGAGATTCGCGCCGACAAATTCGGGGATCCGCTTGCCGGCGCGTATCATCATCGAGCGCGCGCGGGAGAGCCGGCCCGGTTAATCGAGGCCGACACGAGCCCGGGGTTTCGCGGCGGCGGCCGAAACGCGGTTACGAGTTGTCGTCGCACCAGTGAAAACAAACGGACGGTTTCTTCGAGATCTATAGATAGTAGCGATGGGAGACCCGAGGTCCGACTCGAGCGCGCGCGCTCATCGGCCCGCCCGGCCGACGTTTATTTAGATAGATACGATTAATATCGACGGGTCGGATTATTCAGTTCGTCGGCGAGTGTGTATGCGAGTGGAGCGAGCCGAACGATGCTCGGACGATATTCGGTCGATTGTATAATGCGAGTGAACGCGCGCGCGATGACAATGCCACCCGCCGAAAGGGGTTCGTGGTTCTTTGGCGAGATGCTCCATTAACGCGCCTCCCTGCCACGCTGGCCTCGATAATCGCGAACGGACTGCGGATATTTACGGGCAACGAAGAGTCTCCCGAAACGATTCCAAGAAGCAGAAATTCAAAATACATCGTCTGCTTTCATAATTTACAAAATGCGAAACGATATCGTTGAGTCGATTTTGTCCGGGCAATTTTACATTTCAGTTACTCGGTGCGTAAATTCCGTGGTCTATTCGTGATACGCGTGGCTTCGATCATTCGGTAGGAACGTTATTTATTTCGCTGTACACTTTAGCTAAATGTTTGTCGCGGATCGAAAGTACAGCAGGGAGCGCGTCGATGACAGCGTTAGACCGCAGTGTTGAAAGCTTCGCTGTCGTAGTGGCATCGCGCTTACACGATTATCGTTTAACACTGAACCTACCTTCATTTTAAAATTGTTACAAAATGCCTTGAGTCAATTGCACATTGCAACAAAATCGTCAGAAATGTTAAATTGGTTCTGTGTTGTTACATTTCCACTATTATTATTACATACCGCTCGGTAGGTTCAGTATTAAAAACATAATTGGAGAGCACCGATGTTCCAGCAGCGTCTCTTGCGGCTGCCGACGGAAGCGAGCTTTTAGCGCGATATTTTGTCGCGAGGAGAATCGGTTCATCTCTCGATACGGTCGCTCGTGATACCAGAGAGGGAAAAGTCCCGCGGTGATTTCGCCCGGCCGATGCTCGTAATCCGTTTCGCTTCTACCCATTCGTCCAGCCTCGGATATTGCGGGGCCGCGACGACGAGGGGGCTGGAGGGAACCGGCAATATATTTTCTAAAGGTGAAAGGACAGCGACGGGTGTCAACGGTGTGAACGGTGTTGCCTCGGTGACTGTAACAGAGGAATCTACTTCGCCTCCCCCGTAATAGAACATATCCCTCGACTATCGAATAAGAACTCGCTCGTGTATGTATCTTCCCAAGTGCTTGGAAGCTGCGAGACAGTCGGCTCTGTGGATTCGTCGCGAGACAGTTATGGGGGCACTACCGTGATTCACCGTGGCCCTTCTACGAAGCCGTGTCCACATTCGCTACCGATAGTTTTTTTATTTAATCCAACATCCGACGCAATCTAAACATAAAAGAAATTATATAAATAGGGGTTTTATTTCAGTTTACTTAAGCCGAATTACCGTTATTATTATTATTATTTGTCACTTGAATAAAAAGGATTCCTAATTGATGACCGCAGCGAGAAAATCGTCGTCGCCCAGCCGATCGATCAACGCGAAACGCATTTTCTGGTCAAAATTGCTATAAGATGCGACAACTTCCGACCGACGTGAACGATTCCGTCGCTGCATTGCTTATCGATTAGAAAAATAAAATGGTAGCGAACGTGGACGCGTCTCCGCGGACATCGAGAGCTCTCTCGTCGCAGCGCACATCCGAATAGATTACGGCGCTCCGTGTGCGACCACGCCGTGGCTCCCTTGCCCGAATACGTCCACTTCTTTCTGATCCGCAAACACGTCGAATCCGGGAACTGTTGACAGAGAGAGAGCCGTCGGCCAAAGGGTTCGCAGGAGTACCCTTTTTCAATGCCGTTTTCTTCTACGACACACGCTTCACGCTCTCGCTAAACGATACGAAAGAACAACGATATTTATTGTAAATAAACGAAAATGGGGATCAATGGCAGAATATGTGCTTTCGCAGGCTCGTACCAATATATTGGCGCAAACGTCGTCGTCGGATAAATCCAGCCGACTCGGAAACGCTTCTCTATTTTCCAAAGATATATACGTTCATCTTAATCGTGGTAGAAGAGACGGCATGTGCTCGGAGAACCCTCGAAAACTTTTCCATTGTTCTTGGTTTTACAGACCGAAAATTCTTTGTTAGTGAATCCAGCAAGACCTGGAAGAAAATTGACGTTTAACAAATGCAAGATTCGATTTTAAGATTAAAAATACAAGTGTCAATTGCAAGATTCAAGTGCGAGATTTAAAAACGCAATGTTCAAATCCAAGATTTAATCCTGCAACGACCCCCTTTCGTTTCTCAGAATAATTGACATCGCGGGGGTGGCAGCGACCTGAACTAAAATCTCAATAATCAAAATATTACCTAATATTTTCAAAATACAAAGTACGAAATACAGCATAAATTGAGAGGACAAGTAAAGCTTCAATGCTTTAGTACTTATTTACAAGTACGCAGACAATTTAACTCTTTGCACTCAAAGCCATTTTGACTTTAACTCCAAAATACATTTGGATGACCTACAGTATTTCCATTTTATACAACTTACGAACACAACTTCTATGAAATTCACTTTAAAAGCAGTTCTTTAAAAATAAACCGAACGATATAAAAATATGATTAGAACATCATACAACAATCTTGAATGATGTCTCATAGTGCAAAGAGTTAAAAAATGTTGCGAAGTCGTCAGCAACCCCGTAGGGTCGTTCCAGAGTTAAATGCGAGATTTCCTTGCAAGATCCAATCGATTTCAACGACCCACGATTTCTAATGTAAATAATAAATGCTAGAACCGCAAAGAGAAGCATCTTGACACCTGCAATAATAAAAAAAACAAAGAATCTAGAACCGGTCATTGAGAGTTCGGCGTCGGCTCTGCCAACGGTTTCGGAACTCGCCGCTTTCCAGGAACAGATCTGGGCACAAACTGTCGCGTCTTTTTGTTGTGTAATACGACGCCCGTAGCCCCCGGCACGTTAAATAAACATTACCGCTGGGTTCCGACGGTGTACGGGAACGCGAGGACCCGAGGAGACGCGACAACGGCTTCCAAGTTGTTGTTGGGCCGTTAGCTGTGTATTCCCGTACGTTGTAGCATGAATTTTCGCCGCCCAACTGGCCGAGACTCGATCGATGACACTGCAAAATACACAGAGAGAGAGAGACAGGTACATAATATATATATATACACCTACACATACGTACACACACAAAGAGAGAGACACACGTGATACATATATAAATAAATATATATGTATATTTATATTGTATATGTATATCGGACGTTGCAAGTTCAATGCCGGGGACTCGCGACGTTGGCCATCTTCCGGACGAAGATGTAGGTAGCTAAAATGGTGGGATATCACGGGGGGTTACACCTATTTTCACGGATCGGTCGCGACGCGCGCGCCAATCGAATCCTCCGTGGCACCACCTAATTAAGTAGGCTATAAGACTATTCGCGCGCGGCGAACGCGCGCGAGTCTTCCTCCTACGCATCCCGAGTGTCCTGCGAGATAGATTTTGTTGTCGGTGAGCTTTTACATGTGAGAACGATAGCGAGAGAGAGAGAACGCTGTAACACTGTAGGGGTCGTTCTCGTCACGCAAGAGAAAAACAAAGAGCGTGTGTGAGAGAGAGAGGGAGAGACGATCGTCGGACGGACGACCGCGACCATGAATATTAATTGTTCGCTGATCAAATTGTTGCGCCAAAGTACGTACGAGCGAAGTATTTATCTCTATGTGTAATAGGGACACGATAGAAAATCCTACAATGAGTTTAAGATATATTTAATGAAAAGAATCTATAAAGAGGGCTGTGTGAAAGCGCGCGAATGAACGAGAGAATGCAAGCGAGAAAGAGAGAGTAAGAGAGAGATTGTGAAATTATAGAGCGAACGAGAGAGCGGGGATGGGATATGGGAGAAGGGGGGGGGGGTGAATATTATCACTATTTTGCATCAGGAGTATTGTAAAACGAGAAGTTCTTCTCACCTTGTGATTATTATGTTTGTAAATCGTAGCCGATTACGATTCCTATAACGATGTGTATGTAGACATGTTTGAGAAAACGGACTTGTATTATTTGATCTAGTACTCGATGAGTTTACGAATTTAATCGATGGACATACCAACCTCATTTTTTGTAAATATTAATTTAAAATAAATCCTATTGTAAAGATTGTATAATTTAAACGTTTGGCGTCTATTGATTTCTTCTGTTTCACTCTCTGGTCTTTTCATGGTCGTCGCGCGGATCACCATTGGTTGTGGAAGTAGTTTAAGTCCAATTTCCATGGATAGGTGGTGGGGTTGATGATTATGGTGGCCACATTTGCTTCGTTTCACGCGACGAAAGTTATCGCTTCAGGTTACGTAGTTTATTTTTCCTTTAAAAGTGATTTTCTGTTAACATTGGATGGCACAACGCAGGTAAGATATCAATTTTATTTTACGAACAATTACAAATATTTATTCTAGTTAATTTGAAATGTGTTCACACGGAAAAGAAACCAATAAATATAAACAAAAGAATAGTACTACAATGGGAGGACGAAGATGAGTCCACTATGAGAAACAAATGAAAATACCTTGACATAACTTCGATATAAAAAGAGAAGAAGAATTATTGAAAATCTTCGTCAGATGAGGATATTATTTTCGGTAAATTTGCCTAATAGAAATTTATATAGTTCAATTATATATTTATAAATTAGTAGAAACCTTGCCAGACTCGATATAGTTAACCTATATTTTTGAATGTTACAGATATGCTAACCTTTAATTTTTTCGACACGATGGAAAATTGTTAAATTCTTTTTTTGGATCAGGAAGAATATAACACTGTTTATGGCTTTCGGACAATAGAGTCTAAGAAGCTCGCGAGAGCTCGCAGCTATTTTTAGATTTCGCGGTTGCAGTAATAAGCACCGCATTATGTGTACCGCGAGAAAGAATTCATTCTAACAGATTCCAGAGATTTTATAGAATAATAATCAAATTATACGTTATGTTACTAACTATATCTGTTATCTAGTTAATTATACTATTATTATAATACTTTGGAATCACATTTTCAATTCTTAAACATTTAGCAACACGTTTATTTTGATAGAAGAAAAATATGATTATTAAAATTCGAATAATTTTCATTTGTTTTGATAGTTTTAATTATTGGTAAAACTAAACGAATATACATGTTTGGCGATAATAAATAGACTGTGGATTTTATGCATTTATAAGGACAATGAGTAGTTTACTGATACATTACTAATTCTTATTAAATAATGTTCTTATTAGTAAGAAAAATATTATCTATATGAATACTTAGACAAAAAATGTCCATATTAACACAATTCTTATTAAATAATTTTCTCGTTAATAAGAAAAATGTTCTATTAATACATTTTCACGGACAGCGTTTACTTCGCATAAAAATCCGCAGTCTAATAATACATCCAGCTGCATAACAATTCTCCAGCCAGCAAAACAATTTTTCTTCCCCATTTTTAGTCACATTTCCTAAGAATATCGACTACCGTGCGACACACGTCCCTTTGATCCTCCCACTATTTCGCGATTTCATTTCCTTCTTCCCGCGGCGCCGCGTGACAAATTCCTTTGCACCTCGTTTTGTCCGCCTGCAAAAAGGACCGACGTAAATCTATCTTTTTCTTTTTCGCAGCCACAGACACGTTAACGCCGCGTCTCGAAATACCGAGAATTCGAGCGTAGTACCACAACTCGATTCAATTTTTCTTTCACGACTAATTCCTCCATTAAGTTAATGTTTCATTTAAATGTCTCTGCACTCGAGGGCTCCGGAGTGGAGCCATTGGAGCCATTTTTATTTTTCTTTAATTCTTTCACTATTTTCTGTTTTTCCAGTACACATTTTCCCCACGAACGCATAAAATCCGCAGTCTAGCAACAACCGTCGGGCGCCATTACTTCACGGATAAAACGAAGAAAAAAAAGATGTCCGCACACCCTTTAGGGATCCACGTTCGCGTGATTACGTTTCGCGGTGCGTCGTCGCAGCTGGTTCAACGTATAATTAACTACTAATTATATTTGCGTCTCTCGTCGCCGCTGTTTGCTCTAGCGTTTCACAAATTACCGTAACTTAATTGCCATAGTTACTACGAGCACGGTGTTCGCTGTCTTGTCTTGTCGCGACGTTTCGACACGATTGTCGCGGGATATTGCCGGCACCGGTGTTTTATTTATTTATCTAACAGTCACCGCTCGCTGTAATTTCCGTGAATTGTCTTCGCTGGTGCGGAACCGAACCGTGAAAATTGCGTGGAGCAACGTTGAACATTAGTTTGCAAATACAGTCAGAGTTGAGCAATATTTGAATTATGGTTAAGGGATGAGGGTTGATTCATTTGATTTTATTTGACTGAGTAAATATTTAAGGAAATATAAATTTATCTAGATTGTTTATCCATGTACGATTTTATTCGAGGGAAAATTTATTTTCAATAGTTTGTTCATACGGTCGTTTTTACTGATTTTTGTTGTAACAATTGTTCAAGTAATTTTTTAGCATTTCATTCGATTTATTTTATAGAATAAAAGATGAAGAATTAGTCGATTAAATGGAATAAAAATTGAAGATAAAAATATTCGAAAAATCCTAAATAATTATTTTGAGTAAATATTTCTCCTGAAACAGTTGAAATAATTATATCAGCTAAATATTTATTCGAATCAATTCGAACAATTATCTTAAATAAACGTTCATCCGAAACATTTCGAGCAATCGTCCTAAATAAACATTTGCCCGAAACATTTCCAGCAATTATCTTAAACAAATATTTATATGAAACGTTACGAATAATGCTCAACTCTGATTGTAAATGTTGCGATAATTTTAACAATAGTTATTATCACTTTGCAAAAAAAGTTGCTCCGCCACGATTACCAAAAATCCGAATTTCATTTCCGTCGTTAACCCTTTGCACTCGGAGCTATTTTTATCCTTTGTTATATGATACATTTACTGCGTTATAACGTTATAATGTTAAATAATATTATAATAGTAAATTATGTCAAAATAATGGCATTATAATTTTAAATAATTTTAAATAATGTTAAATAATGTTTAATAACGCCATATAATACCATTATAATGCAAAACAATATTGTTACAATGTTAACTTTATTTCGAAAAATGATAAAATAATTTTTCATGGCGCCTCGAAGTCGCCGCTCGAGAGCGCAAAGGGTTAAACAGCTCTGCGACTCGCATTTGCCAAGAGTCGCGTAAAATCATCGGTCCAGAAACAGCGGAGAAAGCGATCGACTCTATTCAATCCCATAGACAACCCTTTATTATCCTCCTTTATCCATGCATCTCGACACTCAACTGCCGCGGAGAGTAATAAAGTTTCGAAATCGCGCGTTATCTTTCAAATTTAAACCGCATAAACGACTTTTATTCGCTGCTGTTGGCAAGTTAACGTGGCACGGGTATCCGCGCGCGGCTAATGCATAATCGAACCGAGTAACACAGGCGCGCGTTTTCTATTCTATTTACGAGGCACCCATTGAAACCGTCGCGGAACGCTGGTTTTGATCAATGGCGATCACGCGAATACACAACCTCCATAAACTGCGGCCTGGGCCTATATTGATGTTGCCCGTTAAGACGGCGGCCTTCCGTGATCTATGTCACTGTCACGATTAGGCGGGATATGGAATAACATCATCGATCCTACGGAAACCGTGCCGATGCCAGCGGGATTCACCTGTACCACGCTAGCCCAGGACACCGACCGATTCCAGGTAAATTCAGTTTATGCATTCAAAATAATTTAAGGATGTTTGAAACGCGGTTTTCTCGAAGCTGTATATTTTTAAAATCGAATCAAATGTCTCCGTTCCGGAGCCAGCGATCACAGAGGGTTGGAAATTACGACGAGCATTACAACTTCGACCGTGAATCCCGCGGAAACGTCGAAAACTCGTAAATAGTTATTATAAAGAGCAAGAGACACACGGGTCGTTAGAGAATGATGCCGTTGGCACCGGCGCTCGGTCGCAAATTACATCGCGCGCATTCTTATCGCGCCGACAAATATACATGTACATATATCTCGGGGCGGTGCAGTGTTGTAACCGACCCCGAAACGTCATTGAAACAATGATGCTAGGCGCGCGCGGCCCGCTCGCCGGAGCGTGGCATAAATTCAAATTGATAGCGCCACAGCCGCTAGTGTATTAGAGAGAGGGAGAGGGAAGGTGTAATGATGACTGCCGGTGCCGGCCGATAAATTTTAGAAAATCCTCGAAATAGAATTGCCGGCGTAAGAGAGGCGCGGCGGCGGACCGGCGAAAAAGCCAACGGCACGACCTTGGCTCATATGTGGATTGTTGCCGCGCGTCTAAATCTGTAACCACTCCCGTGTGCACGGTACAATCATAATATTACCGCGACGATACATCGCCGTTGCCCGGCCCGCACGCTCTTTCAAAATGGCCGCCGGGAATTCCAATTTACCGTTTTTATTACACGACTTTCCATTTCTTTGTAAAAAGAATTTCATTTTTCTTTTGTAAATGTTAGTAGAAGTTTTAGAAAATGTTATATAGTCTATTTGTTGGTTATTAATATTTTTCGGAGGGCTCACGGAGGCAACAGGTGAGCTGGTTAATAATTAACGATTGGAGCTTGTTAGTCGAGCTAATATCTAATAATGTGTTTATACGTAATAGTCTATAGTGGAATTATGTGATAATTTATTTGTATGATTAATTTCTAGTAATTTAATTGTAGAAGTTATTGGTGGTAATTTACTTGAGGGATTAAATTGTAGTAATTGGATAATGTGATTAAATTGTAGTAATTTAGTAATGTGATTAAATTGTATTAATTTAGTAATGTGACTAAATTGTGGTAATCTAATTATAGCGTTAATTTGCAATCGTTTAAATTGTTTGACTAATTTTGTAATAACTAAATTATATACCTAAATTAAATTAACCTAATTATCAGTTCAAATCGTTAAAGTTGTTAATCGAATGACTTTTTGTCCAACTCCGAGTATAAATCCTCCGACAATTATATAAATATATATATAAATAGAGCAGACGAATTTGTTAATTATTATTGGAAGCTCAGACATACAAAATGAGAACAATTTGTTCTAAATATCATAAAAGTTGAACAGCATCGTTAATATATAAAATACATTATATTTCGTTCCATTTTGTTAATTGCTATACGATTACTATACAATTATCATTATTAATATTAATAATCATTATCTTAATCGTTTAATGATACAATAGTAATTCGAAAATGCATTAGATCAATGTTACAAGCAAGATTCAGTTCGGCGACATGAAATCTGATTACGAGTTTAGAATACTCGATGCAGCGTGAAACATTATAGTCTGTGCTGCTGCTGCAGCGCGGGAGATGTTTCAAGTGTGTCCGCGATCGCATATTTATGTTCGAAGACGGATTAACTTTCATGCGCGCGCGCGAGGCACAGATACGCGCAGGCCCGCGTATTCATTCCTCGGCCACTTGAGTCATACGCTTTTCAGCTGGGAATATGCTCGGAGTTATTGGAGCGACGTGAATCAAACGATAATCTTGCAAATAACAAAAAAGGAACGCGTCCACGATGAAAAATCGCTTTCTTTTTCTGCTATAGGATATGCTAGTGACATATTTCTCGTAGGAAATTTCTTATAAAATACGTTGAAACAAACGTCTTTATTTTAAGGTTAGAATTATATTATTTAAGAAATTGCCTTAAAATTTCTATATTATTTTTATCTAGCTTATAAAATATTTCAAAGCTTATAAAAGGCTTGTATTATTTGACTATTTACTGCAGTGAAATTTAGTAACATAAAAATTCTTTCGACGATAGTATAGCAATTTTTAGCACCGTCTCGGTGACGCCACACGAGTGCAGAAGGATTGAATTATAGCACGCCACGCATATTAGAAAACAGCAGAGACGCATTAAACTTCCGCAGTACAGTGATCAATTCCTGGAGAAACGATTATATAAAAATATATTGTATATGTATATATATGTATACATATATGTATAGCCAGACTGCGGATTCTATGCATTCGTAACATGCACGGTACACACACCCTCTCTGCAGTCCGCTGTCACTGCGGTGAAATGTTTCGCGAAGTTTTCGCTTCGTTTTTGCGAATCTGGCAGGAGCCTCGATGCGACGGGAACAATTTTTATTTGACTTCGGTTCGCCTAAACTTTAGTTCGCGAGACATGCGAACTTGATGTCTATAAATAGCAAAGAATAGATATAAAATAAAATTGGTGTACAGAATGATTTACAAAAAATTGCAAAATTGTCAAATAGGGTTCGTCATAATTAAACGGTTCACAGTTGTATTAATTAATTAACCATACTTCTATATTATTAAAAATTATTTAATAATTTTACTACAATATTACAATTATTTTGAAATGCGATACAATAATTTTAAGCAATGTTAAAATTACTTTACATATTTTAAATTATGTTAAAATTACTTTAACATTGCTCAAAATTATTAATTTTATTTCGAAACGCGACACAAGAATCTTAACGGCGCCGCGGAGTCGCCGCTCGAGTGGAAAGGGTTACAAGATGGTGCCGTAGACACCGTCTAGCCTCGGTCTGCGCGATAATCTATCGATTTACATGTCTCGCTTTGGTTTTTGCTAGCAGTCGATTTCCGGTCGATTCGTCGCGGCATCGGTTTCTGGAAAATCAGGATCGACGAAGATTGCCGCGGTGCATGCATATTGTACACGCGAAAGAAAGAAAGAGAGAGAGAGAGAGAGAAAGAGAGTCGACAGAGGTACGCGTCGTTGCAGGAAGACTCTCTCGAGTGACAAGGGCGATATACGCGTTATTACGTATGCAGTCGAATGGCCCGCGGCTGTGCACTTAGCGACACGTTAGACGGATTTACGGCCGTTTATGGTGCGCGTGGATTCGACGAGATAGATGCTGAAAGTATCGGTTGCCAGTCGTTTATGCAGATACTGATCGTGCAACGGTAACCAAGGCTCGGATGTATTTTATTTAAATAATAAATTCGGTTTTATTTCAATTCTTTATTTGAATGATTTTTTAATTCAATAATTTATTCCGAATTTACTGACTCTACTGTACTATAGTAAATTATTTTGTGTATGCTATGCTATGCTATACTAAACTATTCTGATTATACTAGGCTATACTATGCTATGGTATACTATACTGTACTGTACTGCACTATATTATAATATACTATACAATACTATACTTTACTACATTATAGTATATTATACTATACTATACTATATTATATTATATTATATTATACTCTTTTATTCATTTATTATCATTTTACATTGCAGCTATTTATTTTTACCATGAAGGCATAAAACCCACAGTCTGCTTATCGTTAATAACAAATTATTAGTAACAAATTATACCATTATTCATAACTATACTTATACACCTATATAATAACTGTATCATTAATTCCAAGTGAAATGAGATCAGCTTCGCAGCACAGTGTTGCAGGGTTCTGGCAAAATGTCGCCTCAGATTCCCAGATTTCCCCCCCTCTCTCTCCGCTTGGAACATAGGAGCAGGAAATCATTGGCCAGTGATTTACGGCGTCGCGCGCGCAAGTAGTAAAAGTCGATCAGAAACCGCGGTTTAAACCACGGACGATGAATTTACAAGCGGTCGCGATCTCAGAAAATACGACAATCATCGCGAAATGAAAATGTCGCGGTATAAAATGCGCCCTGGTTTACACGGCCGTTGACGGATTTAATTACCAACGCGCGTCGGAATAAATTTCACAGCGGTCGTCGAAAATTTCCCGCGGCGAATACGATCCAGATGTAATTCGTGGAATCCGTCTTGCTTCACCTTAAAAACGTTCGTTCTGGCATCGAGCCAAGATCGCTCAATAAGCTCGAAGGGGAGGGGGGAGATGGGGGAGTTGTGGCCCCGGGGGTGCTTCAGGTGGCGGAGCAAGGGCTGCCGGGACGAACGCTGAGAGGTTAGGTCACTCTCTGATATCTTGACGAAAAAACGAGTACACTTTCTTTTTTCGTCTCGAGTCTTAACCCTTTGCGCTCGAGGTTATTTTGACTGTGAAATTGAAATAACTTCTCTGATTTATTATTTATTATATCAATAAAATTGTTGTTATATTATTATATTATTTTTGCCGGTTATTGTGTCTATTTGCGATTATTATATTAACAGTGGCGCAGGAATGGTTGGTTAGAAATAAAATAAGCGAACATTGTTGTATTTGCCTTTATTATAAATATATCTTATTATAATTTATTATAAATCTATTTTTTAACAAATTATACCAACTTAAAGTAAGCCATAAAAATTTTTACGAATTAATCAAATTCTTCTTAAATTATTTTTCCCTGTCGTCGCGTCGAATTATATTTAATTCTCGACCGCGGCGAAATCGCCCAACCTAAAATAGTCATATAACCTAACCTAACAAGGCGAGCAACCCGCGAATGCCGGCGATGTGGGTGGCCGAGCAGCGTCGGTTGATTCTCCGAGAAATCGAATCGTTGAACCATATCCGCGAACAGGTTCGTCCGACGGCGGCGTGCGCGCGCGCCCGCGTCCTCCGCGTTCGTCGACGGTAAATGGGAGATTCGGTTCGGTGATTTTGTTACAGCTTGCTACGTTCGGTAGCTACATGTTTCGACAGGGGAGGCGGATGCAGGAATTATTGGTGAATAAGGACGTTTATCGACGGGAAATCTCCTTTTCGAACTTCATCCTCAGAGCTTCGCCAACTCCGACAATGACAATCGACGACACACTATCTCTTTTAACCCCTTGCCGGTACCATTTTCATTACAACTGCTATAATTCGAATTTTTTGTCACTAAATTCTTAAAACAGCAAATTTCTCAAAATTTCTTAAATTTTCTAGAAAAAAAAATTTCTTAAATTATTGAAAAATCGTCAATAAATTCCACACAATTCTGCTATAAAAGACTCTTTATTAAACGACACGTGACTTAATTCTCCACTTATTAAATATCCCATTTCAAGATAAATTTACCAGTGACAGCTTGCCTATATCGAAATCTAAACGAATTAAATACCGGCGAACGAAGTTGAACCGTAGAAATCCCGTTCGTCGGCGTTTTCGTTTAAGAAATTAACCGACCGGTAAATAAATTGGAAAGCGAGAGCCCGAATCGAATGATCCGCGAGTAATTATACAAGTTAAAAGTGGGTGGAAGTGGAACAGAGAGAGAAAGAGAGAGAGAGCTTTGAATGGACAACAGAGGGCTCTCTCGCGAACTGGAGCAATAGGCGAGCAAAACCCGATGACGAAAGAGGAGGAGAGAGGAGAGGAGAGAGGAGGAGGTGAGGCTATCGATAGAGACCTCGCGGAAACTTTCCTATCGTATTAATAAAATCGATATTGCTTTTCCGCGTCGGTTGCCCGCACCCCCGTTTGCACGACCAGAGTCAATTGATTGATACAAATCCACGAATAATTCATGCCCGCCGGGGCAATTTTGAACTTCGACCGTGTGTTCGATTCTAAATCACTCTCTCTCTCTTTCTCTCTCTGCTAACTCCATTGAACTTGCCGTTCCAAGCGCATACGTAATGGACAGTGTATATGTGTGCGCGTGTGTGTGTGTGTACCGAGGTAAATACACGGCGGCACCGCGTTATTGACGGCGCGCGCGATCTAAAATGGGGACGGTTCTTTCCGGAAACCGAGAGAACTTGTACAATTGACTCTGCGTGTGTACATTCTTAAACATTTCCATGAGCTAGTGCTTTAGGAGAACAGTGGCGTATAGGGTAAGCTTCTTTATTTTGAGAGACGAGGTGCGCCATTGCTTTATGAAGTTTATGGTGTTCATCGACTGAATTTGTTCTTAAGATGCTTTAGAGTAAATTAAGTGGAGTTTAAATTAATTAGTTTATTGTGAGTTATTGACGCGTGCGTTTATAATATTTAAATTAACAAATTTTTACAATATAATTTATTAATTATTTTTTTATTGATAATCAATGTAAAATATTGATTTTCATATCAATATAAAATATGATTTTGATATTTATATTGATTTATCAATTAGTTATTGATAAGTGTATTAATAGAGTTTAAATTGATAAATTTATAGTAACTTATTTATATGTGTATTAATATAGTCAAAATTAATATTTTTATAGTAAGTTATTAACAAGTGTATTAGCAGAGTTTGAATTAATATTTTTATAGTAAGTTATTAACAAGCGTATTAATAAATTTAGCTCTCCAATAACTCACTAAAACAACCTTGGACTCCCAAATAAATATATTTCAATGTCTCGAAAAATAAAAAACAGTTCTTAAAATCACACAAACTATGAAAATAATAGTATTTGCATTAGGAGATTGCACGTGCGGTCGTAGGATCGTGTCGAAACCGTGTTCCGAGCAAGGTTTTCGTTCGCGTCGCGAGCCGACCGAATCGTTTTCCATTCGGTTCGCACGGAGGCCGCGCGCACGAGCAAGAAGGCAGCTCACGTAACGACCGAAAGGAAGGCAATTCGAATGCCTTGGGCATTCGTCTCGCCGCGAACGAGTGTGCGTGACCTGCCAATTGCGCCGGGCCTCCAATCGTCTGGACAGCCGTTCAAGGCGTGCTTTTTGTTAATGGCGCTCGTCGTGGTTCGTTATCGGCCGGCCGGCCAACACAGAGAGAGGGCGAGAGAGAGAGAGAGAACACCACGGGGCCTTGCGGCGTGTCCGTTAAGCGTGTGGAACGGTGCCGTTATCTACCCGACGACGCGGCGACGTCGATATCGCTCCGAAATAATTAGTCCCCGGTTCGCCGTGTCGTCGCCTCCGCGCGTTTCTCGCACCTTTTTCCGCGTCGACTCGCGTCGTCGTCGTCGTCGTCGTCGTCGAACCGGACCTCCCTTCCCAGCTATCGATTACTTCTGCCACCGGTGTACAACACCGGCTTTAACTCGGCTTAATCGACTCTGTTTAGTTAACGACCGTGTCGATCGCTGACGTCTCGAACTTGGCCCCGGCGGCGCGCGCTACGCGAAAGCGAACCGAACGTTCGACTAAATGCGAAATCTCCGCAACTATTGGTATATTGTTGGTATAGTGTAAATTCCTTGGGTCGTCCATTAGGTAGCTAATGATGAATCAATGTTTTACTTAATTGTTTGTTGGTTAAATATTATTACTAATTAAATAATGATGTTCCGAATTTTTTTATCAATATTTTTGTAATATCGTGGAGATTTTAATGTAGAATATTATGATCTATATTGTTGCTGTTATAATATTATATTGTCATATATAATATGTCAACTGAAAATTCCGACGAATTTCCCCTATACCTTTTCCATCACTCTAACCTCTAAAAATTCACATAAAACAATAATTCTAAAATACAGCAATCTCAGTCCTTTTTTTATTAACATATTCCGATTTTTCATACTTCGATCTCCGATGCAACATTTTTTGCGACTCGCCCGAACGACATTTGTTACTTTGACTGTTTGTTACGCTCTTTTTCGCTCGCGCGCTCGCGTTTGGCTTCGCACCGAATCGAGTATTTCCCACGTACATATCGATGGTACACACACGTCCCGTGTGTACACACGTATGGGAACGCGTAGGAGAAAAAGGATTAATCGATCGGATTGCTGAACTCGGATGATATCGGATTCCGTCGACGACGTCCCTATACACACACACACACACACACACTCTCTTTCTTTCTCTCTCTTGTAGAACACGGTGATCTACTTTTACGATTATACAGGGTGGCCTGTGTTACTACGAATAGAAAGGAAACGGTGAAATAGAATCGGAGTTAATGTCAACCGATATAACGGCCGATCCGTTTTCTTCGTTGGACTGTTGCTCCGCGAAAAGCTGGGTGAAATATTTGTCGTATCCTGCTAAGTGCCGGTTCAGCGATCCCTACGCGGCGCGGTGTGTCGCCGCGACCGTCGCGTGTCTATGACCCTTCTAATTACTCAATAAAACTTCGTTTGCCCCGAACATCGCCGAGGGACAGGCTAATTCAGACGCTTCGAACGGTCGGCGCTCGGAATAAATTCTTCCAGTCAACAACACGGTTGATCCGACCACAGGAATCCATTGGCGCTCCGTTTATTGAAAAAGATCGCAGCTGTTCGAAAACAGCGCCGCTTTGCTCGATATTTTATTGCTTTTATTGCTAGAGGGAAAAGGTCTTCTTTATTTCCACCCTCGCGCTTCGGTGCCGCCATCTTGATTAAGAGTAGTCAGAGAATTTATTTAATTACCTGTTGTTTAAGTAAATTTTTGTTATGTGAAAGAAACATTGAAAGAAGAGAAACATGAAAGAAACATAAAAGAAACATTGAATAAAAACGAGGAGTAAAGATATTATTATTATTATTATTATTATCACTGTTGTCGAATTAAAAACAAAGAATAAAGGCATAGTATTCTACTTAAATAAAAAAGATAGTAACTTTCAAAATAAACTTAAATAAAAAATAATAACTTCTAACAATAAAGAAACAACGAAAATTCCTGTTCTTCCAAAGGGTTAATTTGTCAACGACCGCGCGCCGGTTTCGAACGCATCGCGAATCGGCAGCGCCGGCGCCGCGCGACAGGAAAGTTTGTTCTAACGTTGATCAGCCGCCGTTGAATAATGCCGCTAAACGATGTCACGGGTTTTGAATGGGGCGCAATTATTGTTGAAATATGTCTGTCCCGTCGCGTCGCGTAGTTTCTGCTCGTGAATCGAAAGTACCTTGAAATTGAGCGCCAAATAGATTTAGCCGGCTCACAAAGGAGCCCTCGTGCTGAAGCGTGCCCTGCGGACGCGAGAAACACGCACGCAACCGTATGTGTGTGTGTGTGTGTGCGCGTCGTGCAGCCGGGGTGTGTACGTTTGGTCGGTGGTGCGGTTTTACCCACGCGGACTTATGGATCTATTAACGTGGAAACAGAATGCGAAGCGCGGAGAGAGAGAGAGAGAGAGAGAGAGAGCGCAGGTAATTGCGTTATACCTACTTCGCAAACAATTAGAGCCTACGCGCGGGGCTCAAGAAATTGTATACGCCGCGCGCGCGCGCGCGGTCGGGGTAAGAGCAAACACCGCCATTCAATTATTCCAGCGGCTTGCCGGCTTCGAACACCAATTACAACCCTTTCGCCTTGTATTTGCCGCTGTCGAAAATTATTTCTTGCCGATATTTTTCTTTGATATTTTTCTAATTTTTCTGCTGCTTCTTTAAAAAACCTTTTTCTGTGTTTCTTTTGAATTTGTTAGTGACTCTTTTTGGAAGAAATATTTTTTTTAATTGTATGTACGAATAAATTATTGTTATTTTGAATACAGTAGCGTTAGTGTGATATTATTATAATGTGGTAATATTATGCATACATATGAATATAACATTGTAATACACACATTATTATTGTTTCAATATTATACACATCATTATAATTTAATAATATTATCCATAGATATTAGAGCAATATAATAATATTAAAATAAACGCGTTTATTTTAATTTCTATTTCAATAATTTTTGAAATCTAATTTTTCATAATATAACAATTATTTGGGAACGTGCTGTAACAATTTTAGTGATACCTCAAATTGCAAAGGGTTGAGTTAGAAATAACAGAAGTGAAAATTGACATTTTGAAAAATCGTCTAATAATCCTAAGAATTTTTGATAAATGTCTCGGCGACATGGCTTTTAAAATGGCGGCGCGCTGTTCGAGGGTTGAACGTACGCGCGTTCGTACTTTCCTCGTAGAAAGTATCGGCCACCGTAAATTCCTGAGGTACGCCAGCGTGGAAAGCGGGGCATTGCACGGACTTCCGAAACCATAATTACCAACTTCGCTCGGCTATCGAGGTTTTTTTTTCTTCTGGCCGCCATTTTTCTCGGCCATCGAAATGATGTAATTTGTTCCCTCTAACTATCTACGGCGATGTAATTATGAATTTATGTGCACGGAGGTTGCTATAAACGTTGATCACATTTCACGGAAGAAGAAAATGAAAGGTTATATTTTTTTACATGAAAAAATGTAAAAAATTTTATCATATATATTTTAAAGTATATTTTAATAAAATAGCAATAATAATACCAGAACCGACCTCCGACTTCACTACCTATTTATAATAAATTATTAAGGTTACATCAAGAAATATAATATTTGTTTAGAGACAATGTAACGTTTGTTTAGAGACAATGCGTGTCACTGACACGTAACGTTGTTTATCGGTCGGTTTATTAATCGCTCGAAATTGTATCAGATCGAGCGGCTGTTACGGGATCAATTCGTCCGCATCGGCGGTTCTGTTAATGACGCAACCGAATTACTAATAAACGCTTATCGGTGCGTTGTAATCGCGAGTCAATAATAATGATTAATAAACGGCGGGAACAATCGAAGCCGACGCGATCACGGTACGGAATCGTTAAACGCGAAACGACGACGGTCGGAGTCAATAAGTCGAATAACTCCGCGAAGAGTCATCGTAGAATCATGAAACTAATTTTAAATTAAAGCTTGGAGCTTCTACTTTAAGATAGCTATTTTTATATCTTAAATTTGTTGCACCTTCACCGCTGCAACAATTTAAATACGAGACCACGTTTGTCACACCAAAAATTGCCTTATCTGTTGCTTAGAAATCCCCAAGTTTGCAAAAATTCACAGACTCGATAAAATTTTTTTTAGAGATTCCGTTTACGCTAAAATATAATGTAATCCTTCTCCTTTAATTGAAAAAAAGAGAAACGTAGCTGCGATTTTTTTACGCAAAGTTATAGCACTTTAAAGCGACCCTTGCATTCTGCTTTATAATAAAAACATCGTCACGTTTAAATAATTATAATTCCAACGGCGCGTTAAATTAAAAATCCAAATATTTATTGCTAAAACTAGGGAGTTCAAGCTTTAATTAAAAAAAAGTATCATTATTTTACGTCGACTTTTCGCGGAGTTATCGTTAAAGTTCGTGGCCCCCGAAATCGCTCTAAATTCGATCGCGCTCGCCCCATGGCGTCGAACAATTCCCATGAAGGAAAGAAGAGAAAAGGTCGGGTAAGCTGACAACGAGAGCACGAGGCGTCTCGAGTTTATGGGGCGTGTGCTACGTGTTCGTTAGGAGGGCGGCAGGGCTCTCGTCGTAAAATCGAGGAGACGCCGAGCGAGACCGTCTTCACGTTCGACTAAGCAGCGACGCGAGCGAACTCCCACCTAAACTAATTCTTCAATTAAGCCAGTTCCTCCGAGTCGGGACCGCGAACATCATTAATTGCCGCATCGACCGGCACGAATCGAATCGAATCGACTCGACTCGACTCGACTCGGCTCGACGAACTCGCGGCGTATACATTTCCGTCGCGGCCGCCTATTTCCTCCGAAGACTTCGTATCGCGTGCGACGCTATCGGCTAATAAATTCTATCAAACGCGGAGCATCCGGGGGATCGTTTCAAACTAGACGAAAAATGGTGGAAGACACGTTTTTAGATTTTTCCCTCCCTATCGTCGTTATTGTTCCTTTTTTTATTGAAATAAGGGCAAGATTTAAAAATCAAGAACAGAAATAGAATAATAGAAAATTAGAAAAATAGAAAAATAGAAAAATAGAAAAATAGAAAAATAGAAAAATGTAAAGTCAACAAATTAACTCTGCAGCAATAATTAACCTCACAGAATAATATCAGGTTAATATTCTAAAAGCATCTCTTGCCAGCGTTTAGTAGAAACACTGTTAAAGGCACCGTAATTGATTCACTTACCCTGCGTCGTCAGGAAAGTGGTTAAAATTAAGAAATAAATTAACAAACATTACACGAAAAATCAACAAATTAACTCTGGAGAAATAGTTAACCTTACAGAATAATTTCAAGGAAAAATTCTGCAATAAAGGTATCTCTTGGTATCGTTTAGTAGAAATAGGGTTAAAGGCACTGTAATTGGACTGCACTTAACCTATATCGTCAGGTTATGTCAGGTTATAATTAAGAATTAATTTAGCAACTATTGTCCTTAAGGAAGAAGTATTTTGCTTAGAGAAGACTTTAATTAATAATTGATTAAAGAACTGTTGAACTATTTAAACCCTGCGAATAATTTGTACTTAAAATTCGACAATGGTTATAATTAACAATTAAATTAAGAACAATTATACTTCGAGAAGAACTATTCCACTTAAAGAAGACCTGTTCCACTTAAAAAGAAGAACTACTCTACTCAAAATCGACGCCAATTATCACTTAATTCAAGAACAATTGACCCGCACAAACCCAACAAATAATTCTTATTTCAACTTGCCACTGTTTCCCATAAATATCATCAAAGGCATGGTAATCGGCGCATCCACCCTTCGCACCGCCAGGAAAATAATCGTCGAACGTTTCCAGCGAAAAGCTACCGCAGCCGGATATTTTCTAACTGAATCGACCTGTTCGCGACGGGCAGGTAGGCAAGAGGTATTCATCGTGACAGATCGTACGAGAAAATTTATGAGCCATCCCCAGCTTTTTTATACCGTACTGTACACAATCGTTCGCCTGTTCATTCTTCGCGGCATTTCCTCGAGCTCTTCAATATTTCAGTCGAATGGAAAAGCCGCGGCTCTCTCTCTCTTTCTCTCTTTCTCTTTCTGTTCCCCGAGTCGATCACAGATATAATAGTATTTTTATTCCGCTGCAAGAGAGAGAGAGAGAGAGAGAGAGAGAGAGAGAGAGAGAGAGAGAGAGTAACGCGCAGTCACGAGGTTGCACGCTTTATAATTAATCTCGATGGAACGTTCCTCCACGATTTTCAATACGCGACCACCCATCGTGCCATACCTACGGGGACTTCTATTAACAGTTTATCGACCGGTCATTCGGCTGCAATTATTTTTATATCTTTGTAACAATAGCTTTAGACTATATTTGTTTTATTTGTTTTACTTATTTTAGTCGTTGCGGAGGCTATGTTAGGTTATGTCAGCTTATTTTATTTATTTTATTCGTTCCGGATGGGTATGTAATATTTAAAGAATTATACGATAACAGCATTGTACAATGTTCGGTTCACCTATTTTATTTATGTTATTGGTCGCGAAAGAACAGACCGTCGCGTGTTTCGTATTTGTTAAACCGGTATTTGCGGGTTCCTCCGTTTCCGGCTCGAACCAGATTCAATTGCGGAACATTAATTTTTTTCGCGCACGTGAGGCCGTTCCGCAGCGGCGACGATTAGTCACGATGACCGAAAGTTTTCGAGCGACAAACACTATATACATATGTACTACGTATACTGTATACGTTATACATTACACTGTACATTACTAAATTGTCCTGTACTATATTACCGTAAATATTCGCCGCAAATATTCGACGTAAATATTCGCCGTAAATATGTAAATATTCGCTATAATAAACGCCAGCTTTAACGTCTTAAATACCTTCTTATTGAAAAAAGAAAAGATATCACGACAAGAACGTATTTTCCACTTTTCCACGCGACGCGAACGGATTAATCTCTGTGTAATTATTCAATTCTCGCTGTTTATCGTTTCACGAGCCGATAAGATCGCGCGAGAGCGACGTGTCCGTGTATCCGGCGACTGGCGGAGAGATACATATATTGTACAATTTTTCCTCTCGCGTGAGAATTTCGACGGACACCCGGTGGCCTTGCTATTGATGCGTTGGCTCCGGTAGCCGGGAAGTAGTTGCGTAATGCAAACCGTTCCTGAAAAATGTGTTTCAACGTGACACAGAGTTTTGTGCACGCGAGCAGGACGTACCGTGCGCCTCGTTCAAAAACATCGCGGATAGGTTGACAATATTTTTATAGTTAAAAGTTTGCGAGGTTTAATCCTTCGCGGTCGAGGGATGATTTTAAGGCGCCATTTAAAAATTATCGTGTCATGTTTTCGAATAATTTCGATACTGCGATGATATTGTTTTAGGTTATTTAACCCCTTCCCGTGCCATTTAGGTCGACGAAACTCGGGCCCGAGCGGTCCGCATCAACGCGCGCTGAACAGACCAGACTGATGTTTGTAAACAGTCGCAATACGATCCGAAATGTAGATGCCCGCAATGCCTGTGATATAGTCAATTTTACGCGATACTGGAGTTGAGGAAGTAAACTCTAATGCTCGGCTTGTTATGTTTACGTTTGGCCGAAGTATGTGTTCGCGACTCACTCATTTATGTCTGACCCAAGTATCTGTTCTCGCGAGTCGACTCGCTTCTTCAGCGACGCGAAACAAATCCTTTTTTAAACAGCCGAGTCGCCGGAGACGAGACTCGGATTTTCTACGAAAACGCGCTCGGTCCAAGGAAAATCGACCTCGGACCGGTCGCGAAGCCGGGACTTCGTCCGAAGAAAGTTCTTTCTTTCTTGAGAGATGAAAGAAGGTTCATATATAACGCAATAAATCGGCCTTAAACAACAAATATCGTCTATTAATTTTGCATTTAAAAAAAGAGGTACCTTATGAGACACTCTAATACTATAGTCAGCGAGACTCAATATTAAAATTTAGCTTTCAAAAATCTCATCTAGCAAATATACCAATATTGATGAAAGTATCGATGTTTATCGGGCGATTCGACGAGAAACTCGCCTCGACGAGCGCAAACCGTGCGGCAGCGTCGCGAAGCCGCGCTACGAGTCGTTTCTTAAGTTCGCCGGTGCTCTTGGCGAGGGAACACGTCAAATTAATTTTAGAGCTTTCCGAGGAAATTGCCAGCCTGTTCGCCGTTGGGACACCGGCGCGCCGTGCAACGGCAAGAGCGGCTGCTCTCCGCTTGCGTAACTACGTAACGTTACGTTCGACGTAATTACATAATGGTGCGACGCGTTCTAAAGGCCAAAGTTGGATCGATATGTCTCTCTCTCTCTCTCTCTCTCTTTGCCGGTGCACAGGAGTATCGTAAGACTCTTAAGGAGCTGCTGCACCAGCGAGCATCTTTTAGCCTGGGTTGTGGCCGATCGAGTCCGTCGAGTGGCTGCGATCGATGGACAGCATCGACGGCTAAGCTCGTCGATTCCCAGCCCTGACGATCGACCTTGGATATATTGCGATTCCTGAAAAACCTCGGCGCGATCGTATCGAGCTGTCGATCGACGGGAGTCAAGTTTATCGACAAGTTTATCGACAAGTTTATCGACGAGTTTATTGGCAAGTTTATCGACGAGTTTATTGGCAAGTTTATCGACGAGTTTCTCGTCAAAGTGCGTGAAACAGTGTGTGCTTTACAGTTCTCCCTAATTGCAGGAACAAAAGAAATTCAGAGAAATTCAGAGACATTCAGAGACATTCAGAGAAATTCAGAGAAATTCAGAGAAATTCAGGGAAATTCAGAGAAATTCAGAGAAATTCAGGGAAATTCAGAGAAATTCAGAGAAATTCAGAAAAATTCAGAGAAATTCAGAAAAATTGAGAGAAATTAAAAAAAAATCAGAAAAATTCAGAGAAATTCAACTTTTATATCGTAATTTCCGCGAGGCAATTTTTGTTGATTTCGGAGCTCCGTAGGTTTGTTTATGGTGTCGCTCGCAAGAAGAAGATTTTTCCACGATTCAACAGCCGCCGGAGTTTTCGCAACCGGACGAGTTCGGAGAAAAGTTCGTCGAAGACGGTTGCTTGCTCGATGAAGACCTTCCGTTGCAGAGGGTCATCGAGTTTACTCGGCGAAGTAACAATCGATCGGGGAGTGGCCTGATGAATGAACAGCGACCGGCGCTCGGTGGTCCCAAACGGAGCGTCGTCTGTCTTCGATGATTTCAGCGATGTTTCAATTAGAGACCGCTTTGTTAAGTAAATGATATAAATATAAATGTGAATGTGTACAGTGAGGATTAAGACGTGAAGGTGATTTTAAATATAGAAATATGTGAATATATTAATAGATAAATATGCAAACATGTAAATGTATAATATATGTAAATATATATATTGAAATATGTAGGTGATTTTAACTTCTTGGAAACACGTGTCAAACAGTGTAGCAAGAATAATTTTCCACGACGGTTCAAGAAACATAATCAATTATCGAGCCGGCGAGTCTGTTTGCCAGTTGACAGGCAGTACAGATAGGAAAACAAGAGAACAAGAACAGGAAAATTGGAAAATTTGTTTGGCCGTCATTCGTACACTTCAAGATGTATCACCTGAGAAGAACTGAATGAATGAAAGAGATAAATTTCGCATTTTATAATTACATGTGTATTTAATATATATTATTATGTATATATTTTTATATTGAATATTTAATATACATTAGCATACTTAAACATCTATGAACATTCACAATTACAGTGAACACAGTACAGTAATTGAAGACTAAAATTACTAAAGCAGAGTGTTCAACGTTCTATTAGATTCACGTTATCTCGCGAAAGAATCGTCGCAACGTGTCCCGCTGTAAAAACGTCGAAATCGCGGTCGGATATAGAAATGGAGCTCTCTCCGCTGCCGCCGTCGTCGTCGTTCGCCGTTCTATCGGAGTATGGGATTTTGTACAGGACGTCGGTTATAACATATGTGGGTCACAACCACGTACGGAATGAGAGTTTGATGTATGAGCGCCGCGTCAAAAATAGACACGTTGCGCCGCGGACAAGAGATAGCGGTGTATTCTCTGAAAACGTTTCGGCGGAAAAAAAACGAGAAAAAATCAAAAGGGAAACATCCAAGCGGCGAAGCAACTTCATTAGAATGACCTGGGTTTATTGCAGGCGACTGCGTGTCAATGATCGAGGATTGGTGGAGGATAGGTCGAGGATTGATCGACGATAGATCGAGGATAGAACGACGATAAATCGAGGATAGATCGATGATGAATCAACGATAGATCGAGGATAAATCGAGGATTGATCAAGGATAGATCGACGATAAATCGAAGATAGATCGATGATGAATCGACGATAGATCGAGGATAGATCGACGATAGATCGACAATAGATCGAGGATAGATCGACGATGGATAAATGATCGACGATTGATTTCTATCGATTCAGATTTTCGAAGATTCGACAAGCTAACAGACGACGCTATTTCTCCGACGAATCGAAGTCGCAAATCCCGGGACTCGATTTCGCGTTTCTTTGCTTCTTTCGAAAATCTGCCGTCGATCGGTTTCGAATGGGATTCTCGTACGTGTCCCCCGCGAAATTGCTTCTCTCTCTGCCGCGGATCGATTTCAAATCAATTTTATCATTTCACGGTACAGGATACGTAGAATCAGTTTTATAATTGACATGATACTGGAGTTCTTCTTTTTTTGTTTTTTAGATCTACTCGCTATGGTTCTTTTAATGAAACGCGACGCGATATTTTGGTTTATAGTCGAATATATATATGTATTTACTGCGAAATATCCACCATCCTACAGCTAATTGAAAACCCCATAAAACTCGTTCGTACATCGTATTTTATTATCCTCCTCGAACGACACCTATTAACAGTACATAAAGGTCTAATAATAATTACATTCCCACGATAAGATACAACTTCGTACCGGCAAGAACTGTCGGCCTTATTTCAACGGAACTAACGTTCCGTTTCTTTGACGCATTAATCATCGCGACACACACACACATATACACATATACTCACTCACGTACCCATGCCCGGTGATCTACGCTATTGATCATAATTAGTATACGCGCGTTCCCAATTATATTCGCGAGTATATACGATTATGATAAATTAGAACGAAACTTCCTCCTCTCGAGCTCTGCCGGTGAACCACGTATTCCTCGTAGAGCGTTAAATTATGAACGACGAAATCGTACGTCGAAGATATTTCGTGTCTCCGCCGCCCCCTTCGAACCGCTTCGCGATTAAAATATTGACGAACGAGGGTCGTTTCGCTTAAGGGGGAGTTTATTGCTGCTTATTAGGGGTGGCTCGGGGGGGGGGGGGGGGAGAGAGCAAATTGCGGAATAATGATACGATTAAACGATACGAAATTTCGTGACGCGTATGATAAGAATAACGACTGTGAAATCGCTGTTTCTCATGACAAAAGCCGTTTAAAGTTCGTACTATTTTTATGGAACGAGTTGTTTAAGAAATTGTTATCGTCGCTGCTTGGGGAAGGTTATTATTTCTTGGATAACTTGTTTCGTGGGAATAGTTAATTCTTTTAACAGCTTTTGCCATGAAAAACAACGATTTTACGGTTATTTTTATTGTTCTCTTGTCAATGTGAAAGTTTAAGTTGTTGAATTAGAAAACGCGTAATATTGTTTAAAGAAAAATCAAGGTATACCTTTGTATTTCAATTGAATATATATCCAAAACATTGTGCACCCCATACACATATAAATAAATAAAATTAGATATAACAAAATAAGGGGGAAAGAATTAAATTAAATAAGATCAAATAAAATTAAATAAAACAAAATTATATCAAACTGAATAATATCAAATATACACTGACTGACGTCGATTTCTTTTTCCTCTCCCTAAGGCCACTGGTCCAATTTTTCACCGTAACAATAATAAAAAATGGCGCCAACTGGCCGACGACACCCGAGAGAAAGTATGTATAACGTTACAGTATTCGACGTTCATTTCGCATTCGGACGGTGACGGATACCGTAGCTAGGGGCGCTTCAAGAAGCGATCATCATCATCGTGGTCTCGTCCTCATCGTCGATGGCAGTGGTCGCGGTTCGCCGTTAATTTACTAGAGCTGTCGGTAGGCAGGCAGAGGCAGAGGCAGAGGCAGGTAGGTAGGTACGTTTTTGTTAAAAATACACGACGGCACAACTCGGGTGTAAATAGAACCGGGAATACGTTGTCGTTCCGTGAACGCGGCGACACTGTATCTCCGCTCCGGCATCGACGGCCAATTATTTTGCCGCCGCCGCCGCGCGCGACGGTTTCTCTGTTTTATCGTGACGTGACGTTAGAGAAGCGCCGGGGCCGTGACGTCACCCCGGACCCACTCAGCCGATAGATGAGAGTCACCGAAGCGATAAACATATTTATTAAGTGTATTAAGAGGGGACCTTTAACGCAACCCGAGGCGTTCTTGCGCTTAATGTTCCGCGCTCGTTATTTGCCCGCGATCCCTCTTCTACGGGTCCTCTTTTCTATCTTCGTTCCGACGGCATTTTCCTTTCGCGGGGATTACACCAAGATTACAGGGAGAGAGAGAGAGAGAGAGAGAGACACGCACCACGCGGTCCGTTAATCGCACGCTGAATCTGGGGGGGATACCTGCGATTAAAATATTGCTGTTCTCGTTTAAGAATTTTCAACGTAGAAACGTCGCCCCGTCGTCCGCCATGAAATTTTAACAGGGAACGGACAACTGGTCATCTATTCGACAGTTCGTTATTTTCGGAAATGATTGGGAAATGATTGATATCAATATCAGTATATCAATATATTAATATCAATATCACTATACCAATATATTAATATCTATACATATATCAGTATCAAGATGTCAATGTCAATATGGTAACATCAATATCAGTATACCAATATATTAATATCAATATCAATATACGAATATATTAATATCAACATTAGTGTCTCCATACGAATATACCAGTATCAATATAACATCAATATATTAATATCTCTCTCAACTTATAAACAAAAATGGACAACTTAAGAGAAGAGGAGACTCGATTATTCGAGCCTTCTAGTTTATTTTCTTTTTAGTTGTGTCGAGACATTAGACAGGAAATGTATCGCCATATGTCACAGAGTACCCGAAACATTCTGCGACACGTTCGAGGACGCCATGACAGCAGCAGATCTTCAAGGTTTAGTGCGTATTTATACGCCTGAAACGTAAATCGATTTGTAATTATCCGAGGAAGCAGAAATCTATAACGATCCTCCTGTTTGTCGACAATAATAATGTGTGAACATCGGAATCGAGAGATAAATTAAATATAACATTGTTATTTGAACATTGTTTCATTAAAGAACAGAAGTAGCGACGCTAAGCAGTCGTCCATTATGGTTCAATAGACTGTAGATTTTATGTTTTTGTAGGAAAAATGTCCAGGTGAGATATCAATGTTGATATGCCAATTATTAAAACCATTTAAGGGAATTTATTTATTAATACTGAAAATACTGAGCCCTAAACAGTTGAAAGACTGCGTTTGCTTAAACCTTTCGTTATTATTTATTATAATGCATACTTTAACCAAGAAAATTGATTCAGTCGTTTCTCCATAATTCCAACACCTTATAAATAAATAATAAACAACCAAACAAACAATACTAAACCTACCTAATCCCAACCTAAACCCTAACACGATAAAAAGACTAAAAATACTAAAAATATCTTCCACTCCAAAGGGTTAAAAAAGAAATAAAAGAGCACCGTGCTTCTCGCGTCTCGCAATCGACGCAGACAATTTTTATTTAGCAAAAAGTTTCGGCATAGTAAAAAAACCACAGTAAAAAACCACAAACTGCAGCACAAACTTCTTCTACGAAGCAAAACACAGTGTCCTCTTTCTTCCTTAGAATCAAATTTATCGTTTTCGCGAGTACGCGAATAGGAAACATTCGGCGAGCCTAAACGACGCCACGTACAAGAAAAGGAGACTTATTTACCCCCGTATCGATTCCCGTGCGTGATCATTGTTTTCCCCCAGGGGAGAAGCTCGTTCGTAGAAAATGTCCTCGGCGCTCGAGTATTCTTCGCGCGCCCGCAACTCAACGTCTACGTGTCATTTACAAGGGGCTCTGGCGACGACGACGCCGAAGGACAATGCTATATTCTGCGGTACCGTGCCGCGCGAAGCTCTCTCTCTCTCTCTCTCTCTCTCTCTCTCTCTCTTTCACTCTCTCCGCATCATCGTGCTTTCCTTCGACGTGTCGACGCCTACGTGTCGGATCAGCGGGGAGCTACCGCTGGAAAATCTCGAAGACCGTGAATGCTGTTCGATGGAATCCACGTAGCGCTGTGGGGCGGGCGAAATTTAATTTGTTTGCGGGCGTGGAAAGGGGTGGAACTTTTGTTGGGGAAGTTTTATTGATAATAGTAAGTAATAGTGTGTAAATAAATATATGTAATTGAATATTGTATTAAATATTGAATTAAATATTTAAATAAATGCTGAAATAAATATTCTAAAAAATATATAAACGACTCGTAAAGGCGTTACAACGAAAACCAAAACCTAAAATCAGCGATCAGACTTGAAAATGTAGCACTCTGAAATACCTTCCCGGACATCGAGGCAAGGAAACCAAACGATCGTTTTATTTTCTCCGAAGAGAAGCAAGAGGCCAATGTTACCTAAACCGTGAAAAAATTAACAGAGGAGGAACACAAGCCAGGACAAGAAGAACGTGAGCGAGTGTGACGAACCGGGGAGGAGGGGGCTGTGTTGGTGTAGGTCAGTTCTGTGGACCCGGGTATTTAGCATGGTGGCACGGGAACATCGAGAAAGGCGGCAGTCTTTGAGTCAAAGGGTCCGCGGGACAAAGGCTCCAGTTGGTCAGCCGATAAGTAGGGGCGAGTATTTGCGGTGTAGGGTAGGTCTGGACTTATGCCACCGAGCTGCCAGTAATAATAAACCATAAAGGGCCTGGGCGCCAGATAAACGCCGCGATTAGGCTTCCGATAGATTCGGAGCGAATCAGAATTTTTTGGAATATTTATTTGAATATTTAGTTCAGTATTTAATTCAGTATTTATTTCAGTATTTATTTTAATATCTATTACACTATTTAAAATCTATATTAATTTATATTACATTAATACCATATATAATATGTATATATGTACACATATTAATTGACATTATATTAACACCATGCATTACATCTCCATATAAATATATTAATTAATATTATACTAATTTCTTAATATTTTATTCCGAACATTTTAGCTAAACCATAATTATTCCTCTCTCTACAACAATTTCCATATCCAATGAATTCTCTCCGATCATTTACAAGCAATTCTTTTATTTTCAAATTTATCCACCATCGATCTCCGGTAACATAATCGCCGTCTACTCTTTATCGTAACCAAAGCAAAACAGACTTCGATACTTAGCGGTTTTAAAGTACTTTCAACGCTTTGTTACAACATTTCTCTATTTTTACATCGTGTTTTCCTTTCTCGCCGAGGCGCCGTTCATCCGACCAGCGATCTACAAAATCTTAATAAATCCCGAGGCATAAATGTAGAAGAACTTTGAAGAGCTGCCTTCGTTTAAGAGACCAACCACATATCGGGTGAAGCTTTTACAAAGTAGATGAAAATAGACTATAGTCGGTGCCCGGAACGGATGACATTTAATTAGCTTGCTAAAAGCTAAAGGAAAGAGCAATTTCTCATGTATGGAACTTCGAAAAGAGTTGTACGGTTTGTCGTTGTTTATTGCAGTGTCGACGATTATATTGTATAATATATGTTTGTTTAGTAATTGTCGATGAATATCGAAATTCGAATTTTATCGCGAGTGAAATATTTTTGTCAATAATATAGAAAGGTAGATATATAGAGATATGGAAAAATAAAAAAATAGAAAAATAAAAATACAGAAATATAGAAATATAAAAATATATTAATATAAAAGTATAGAAATATAGCAATATATTAATAGAAAAATATAGTCATATAGAAATATAGAAATATAGAGATATAGTAATATAAAAATACAGAAATACAAAAATACAAAAATACAAAAATTGTACAAATTACAGAAACATAAAAATCCTCCAATTTCGAAGTCATACAAATTAATTAACCTAAATCGCCCCACTAATCTAGCGCTACGACGAAAACACCTTCCTCACCTCAGCCATTTAATAAACTACGACCACAGTCTCTCGCCTCGAAGCTTCGCACCGAACGTAGAAGCACAGATTTGCAAGATACGAGACAATTCACCGTGATGAAACGATGAGAGACGACAGTAATCTCTGGAGTTACACGTTCAACGGCCGGGGAGCCATATTTGTCGGCGGCGTGTTCTCTCCGGCCGCCTTAACGCGCGTCCTAAAATATCACGACGATATTTTGTCGGTATACTCCCCAATAAGTTGCGAGACAATGTAACACCTTACGCGGACCCCTCGCTCTGTATTGTAATGCCCGCCGGTTTCCGAGCAAAGACACGCCGAGGGGACATTTCCAGAATATTAAATCACCGCCGTAAGAAACCCCTTGGACCGCAACCCCGTGGCGTCATGTTTTCCCACTTTGTTGCTCTGTTTCGCTATTTTCACGCAGATCAATTCCTACCGGGCATGTATTAGTATATACATACACATTAACATACATGTAAAGGGGACACCCTTGTCGAAAAAATATTTTCCACCCTTAACGTGACCTTCGCTGATATTGCTACCCTTTACGATTCTCAGTTTAATGGGACAGTTATTATTACAGATGTAACTAACCAATTAACTAACTAACCAACTAACTAACTAACTAACTAGCCAATTAACTAACTAACTACTTAGCTAGCCAACTGACATAAAAACAACCCTCTCCAATTTAACAAAATATACCCAAAGCCAATAAAAATAACAATCACAGTCGAAAAATCACTAAATCGCCGAGATTGCCAAACACAAAAGCACCCCTCTTGCACATCACCTTCCAGATCCAAGGAAATGCATGTTTCTCGTGTTTTCCAGGTGACGTTGTTGTATCTTTTTTTTTCGTTTAAACAGGCAACATTGAATTCCGTAGCAGCAGAGAGAATACCGTCCCGAGAGCACACGCGGGCGCCGCGTAATATTTATTCATAAGTCTGACTCGAATTTTACTATCCATACGTAGCCGGAGGAGATAAAGATCACGTAGCAGCCGCGCGCGGTTCGACATCATTTTCTATATTGCCCGCTGATAATCCACGAGCTATTCGCAGACCGTATTCCCCCGGCAGAGCGGGAACCCGACGCTCTGTGCCCTGTTGCTCTCTCTCCTAGCTGAAAAGGTTATCTTCCGGATTCCGATTTTTCCCGCGCTCCTACGTTTTCCTGCTTTTTTACCTCTTTTGTCTTCCACCCTTTCAATTTGCACCTTCTTTTTAAATACACTCTCGGAAAGGAATAAACATAAACAATTGAGAAAGCGATAGACGATATTTATTTTTCTTGTTTATATTTGTTTGATATTTTTTAAGGTTAAGTTATTGTATTATATATGAGCCGTTCTGCTCTATTGTCTTCTTCCATCTCTACATACCTTTGATCTCCATATCCCAACATTTCTTTAAAAAATCGTAAACTATTCCCAGCCCGTATCGAATGCGCACAAGACTATTTTTCATCCTTGACAAACTGTACCATGTTTATTCGCCGCGCTAAAAAGCGTCTCGAACGCGATAATTTACAGATTTACATTCGATCCGTTCGTAATCGATCGCGTCGAACGTTCGATCAACCTTGAACAAAAAACGAGCAAGGCTTCTTTTTTTTTACGAACCGAGTGCAACGACTTTCCCTGTTCAATGGAAAAAATCCACAAGGATGCGAAAGGAGAATGGAACGAAAAAGAAACAAGGAAGCGGGCAAGGTTCGATCAGCGGCGGCGGCGGCGGCGACGGCCAATCGCTTGTTTTTATCCGGTCGGACACGATAGGTATTATTCAGGCACGGAATATAGCGGTTATTCGGATAAGCAGAGATCCATTTATCGGGCCAAGGATGTCGCCGGATACCCGCGAATATCCGGCAGACCGCAAACCTGCCTACCACGTATACACCTAACAGGTATACGTATACCTGCACCACTTATACATATACCATGTTTTATACACCTACCTACCATGTATACAGGGTGATCCGTAATTATGTTATTATGCTCCAAAACACTCGGGACATCTGTTTCATTCATCCCCTATTTTATGACTTTCACTCTCGTCGATTCTGCCGGCGTACCAGTCTGGCTTTCGTCTGAAAATCCTTACACCGTGTTGCAGTTTCGAAAACCTTTTTGTTTGCGTCTCAGAGCATCTCAAATTTCTTTAAAACATGGTGTCCGTCGATGCTCCAAAACTTGAGATGGCGTCAGGAACCCTCCCATTTCCCGGTGTTTCCATAATTACGGATCACCCTGTATATATACGTGCACGTATATGCGCATGTATAGACACACGTCGTTCTGCACGGATCGTCACGTTCCGATAAGTATTCTGATGGATTTAACTGTCGGCGCGAATTGACATCGGATATAGTTGTGATACAATACCCCGGGCTTGCGTCGCGTCGAATCGTCATTTAATTTCATTCCTCGGCTCTGTGAAAAACTGTGTTATATAGATCGCCGTGATATGAACGGTCTCTCTCTCTCTCTCGTCCGCGAGCTGAATTTAATAACACCGCTTGTTCTCGCCGACTTCTCTCTCTCTCTCTCTCTATCGTTTTCTTCTTTGTTTTAATTCCAATTATTTATCGATCGGTCATCGTTCCCGCCGTTTTCCGTTGCTTTTGATTATTAACCTCCTCGCGCTATAATTAGGCTCGTGAGAAAGATTTCTACTATATTATCATTAATTAATTATTATGCACTGCAAATTATTAGTATAGATCAATGTAAGAATATTAAGCAAATTATTAGTATATATTAATTTAAGAATATTAAGCAAATTATTAGTATATATTAAATTAAGAACATTGAGCAAATTATTAGTATATATTAACGTAAGAATATTAAGCAAATTATTATTATATTAATTTAAGAAAATCAATGAAATTATTATATTAATTTAAAGTATTTTCCTTAAAATCCTCAATCAATTGTCGACCCGATAAATATTCTCAGGCCGGGTCGTCGCGTAACCGTGAACGTACCAAAGGGGGTTAGCGAGGAACGATTAACCCTTTCGCTCGCCACCGTGATCCGGGGATCCTTGAAGATATTTTAATAGCGGCCTGCAAGTTTTACGCAAACCCCCGTTGTTCACGTTTCAATATTGCATGTCGCGGCGATCGATCTCTTGTACACGCTCGCACGGGGATCAATAGAGAGATAAAAAGAGTGGAGAGAGAGCGAGAGAGAGAGAGAGAGTGAGCTCTTTAATTCGTTGACAAAACAGGTTCGACGCGCATTGTTCTGGCGAATAAATCGGAGGTGTCGCGGGATTATTTTCGACTACGACGACGACGACGACGATTCTTAACCGCCTCGCCTTACGATCGTGTTTCAGAGATAAACCGGGGTTTCGTATGTCAAACCGGCGAACTATTTTTAACCGGTTCGCATCGATGTTCGAAGCGATACGAATTATACCGTTTTGCCGTCGTTGCCAAAGCCGGCAACGACCAAACTTAACCAAGGAAAAGATTAGAAAACGATACAATAATATATTATTTTTAGGAAAATTTTGTTAAATAAATTTCGACCAGTTTAAATAGTTGGATATGGCTTTTATGTAATTTAGGTAATATAACCTGTGACATAACCTGGCATATAAATTTCGCATATAAACTTAGTCCAAAACTTTACTTATAAACACAGTATATAAATTTTGCATATAAACTCACTATAGAAATTTTAACCCTTTGCGGTCGAATGACGACTGTCAGACGCCTCGAAAAATTATCATGCCACGTTTTAAAACAATCTTTATCAAATTTACTAATATCAAAAAAATTGTTAAGAGCTATTATCTGTTACATAAGTCATGAAATTCAATTTTATAATGTATAAAATGCTCCAGGTTATATAAAATGTAAACACTGTTGGTCTGAAGAAATATTTTGGATTTCCAGTTAAAACGACTGCAAAGTGTTGATATAAAAATGTCTACAAGCAAAAATTATTCATTGCACAAATAAATATTCAACGGAGCAGCTCTTCGCTCAAGGGTTCACCCTATCCTCCCCTAAACTGGCGGGTCGTGGTACTCGAATAATTCATGATCGCGGATAAATAGAGAAGCGCGATGCAATGAACCACCACCGTGGCGACAAGTGTTGGCCGGTCGGATGTAAATACACGTCAGGGAACCAGACAGACCGTGACCCGGTAAACCGTCGTTATAATCTTAGCCGGATTCTCCGGGTTCACCCTCCTCCTCTTCCTCGTCAACCCCCCGTCAGCCTACTTTCTTAGCTCTGCGGTCTTCCGCGACGCATCTCGGCGAAGAGCGTGTTCCGCCCGCCCGCCGTTGCCCCCCCCCCCCCCCCCCTGGGGGATTATTTGATCGAGCTAACGACGACGGGACCGCGAAAGCGCCGATACGCGACGACGACCGCCGATCGATTCCGTCGAGGCGCGCGGATCAAATCGATGGTTTCTTCTCGATTGAATTAGCCTCCGTGCGGCTCGACGAATTATACCGTCGCTTTTTACGGTTAATTGGGGACGCGCTCGAGAGCGATTCGAGAAATTGTTGTTGTTTGAATGCTGAGAAGCCTTTGAAATGCTGCTCCATCTAGTTAAATTGTGTCGATTAATATTTTTAATCGTTGGAAAAACGAAGCTTTGAATTAACAAAATTAATAATTAGTAAAATATAATTGCAAGCGAGTGGAGATAAGTAAACGGAGTTCTACAATTTTCCTGACCGCACAAATATTTAATGTAAAATCGTTTGAACGACGTGCGAAAATCGCAGGGTTTTTTGGAACGCGATCGAACTTCGTTTTAAAAAAGCAAAAAAGGTAATAAAAATATTGGTCGCGGCGTCCGATATTTGCTTTAAACTATTTCTGTATAAAGTTCCTATTAGCTTCCATTTATATTTTCATTCATGAAACGGCCGCTCCGTTTGAACTATTGCGTTATTTTAGACGAGTCACTCCACCACCCACTCTCGCGTAGACACTCATGCTCGTTCGCTCGCGCATCTTCACCCACGCTTCTCCGTAATTATAGATTCTATAACAGGTCTTTTAGTATTTATACGTGGTTCACCTGTTATTTGATACAGTCCTTCGGCTTTGAACCGCTTCGAAAAACCACCCTGAACACCTAAATCACTTGAACCACCCTAATCACCTAAACTACCCTAATCGTAACCACCTTAATCGCTGTCTTCACTAGAAACCTAGTTAATCTGTTCGTCGAAATTACGGTGTTTGAAATTTCATTTTCCATCCCTTCCACGGATTATAATTAACTAACGCCGAACACTCAATTAACGACGCAACACCGTCGACGGATCAGTATCAATCGTTCCGGGAACATCAGCGCGCGTTTTCACGCGTTTCGGTATCGTTAGATATCAGGTTACGTTTCAGCTATATTTTTAAATTACATTTATCTATATCGGATTACGTTTCACTCACTGTGTTTCTAAATAATATTTATCGCCTTCGAAATTGTCCATTTCGCATCTATTTGCTCCGTATTTTTAGCTTTTATTTATTTGCTCCGTATTTTTATATTTCTATTTTTAGTTTGTACTTTTAAATTTGTATTTTTAATTCATATTCTCAAATTTCTATTTTTAATTCATATTCTCAAATTTCTATTTTTAATTCATATATCCAAATTTCTATTTTTAATTTTTAATCTAGTACTCTCACTATATTTAAATTAGTGCAATCACTATATTTTTAAATAATATTTATTACCCTCTTAATTATCTCTTTTCTCTTTACTAAATATTATCTTAATTATTCACCGTGCCGTTAATAAATATAAAATTAAGAGGCGAACGTTTCGTTAGCATAAACGTGCCGCAAACTATAGCTAGTATTACAGTGTGCGTAAGATTTTAATGGCCGCGCGGAAATCTCTCGAATTAGGGCGGCCATTAAAAAATGAAAGTTAATCCGGATCCGCAAGTTTCGCGGATCCTTGCGTTAATTAAAACGGCACCGATACGGGACAATAGGGAGGGAGACGGGGACGGATAACAAGTGTTATTATAACATGGCGTCCTATACCGTAGCGAGCAGCCGAGTTCACAGGTGTCGCTGTGTGCTTTCCATGAAATTTTCTTTCTAACCGGCGATGATATGGTTCCGCGTTATAATCCGATTTACTATTATAATGCGCTCTCGTGTACTCGTTTCAGTAAAAGGAAAACATTTCCAATTAAACGGCATAATTTCCACGCCGTAATTATGATTCTTCGTAATCCTCTGTGCTTCGTTGGAAAAAACTACCCCTTTAGGGGTAACTCGAGTTTAGCTGTTATTTACGATTTTTAAGAGGAATAAAATTGCAGTGAAAACTAGTTTTGAGAAAGAATTACTTATTTTTATAGCTTCGAGTATAGTATAGTATAGTATGCTATACTGTAGCATATACGAGTATACTATAGTATAGTATGCTATACTGTAGCATATACGAGTATACTATAGTATAGTATAATTTTGAGTATTGTCAGCTGATTAATTTCACTGTTAATTAAAATGCGTAACAGAAGCCTCGATAAAATAGGATTCGAGCGAATCCGCCGATTAACGGGACGATCAGCGGCCGTCATTTCGGAGACAGCCACGCGAGTGGCTTTTCGCTGCGTGCGCCCTTTCTGTCCCCGATCCGTGTCGCGTTTAGTCCCATCGTTGCTTCCTCGCACGTGCCACCGTCGCGTCCCGCTGCGCCAATCGCGCGCAGCGGTACTACTCCTCCGTGCAGCCGCCCCGAAACCGTACGCAAATCCCCGTGGCGCGGATTTTGCATGGAGCGCTGTCACGTTATGTTCCGTGTACAGATGCATTCGTGCTGTTTTTAGTACGACCATCAGCATTTATTCCGGGCAGTCTCGGGATCCGCGCCGATGCCCCGGGTGCAACGATACCATTCCGAGATCAATTCATTTCGGTATCCATTTCTATAAATGGACACGCGATCTGGGGGAGGACGCGGAAAAAATCGGCGCTCTCTGATTAAAACTGCACCGACGTCTTTAATTAGAAGTGTAGTCAGGCAATATATGAATGAAACCTTGTTTAAATTAAATTAATTGAAATTAATCAGGTAATTCAAATTAAAGTGAAGGAAAATGTAAATGAAGAAAAATAAAAAAAATAAAGATAAGAATTAAAAGAAAGAAATTTACTTATATAATATACTTATATTATATTATATTTATATAATATAATATAATATATAATCTGTTTTATTCTATTTTAAGGTCCTCCTCCCTCAATTTTAACCTATTTCTATTTAATTAACGAAACAACGACTGTAAAATTGCAATAAACCTCGGTTATGCAATCTAAGTTTTCTTCGATCTTTATTATTTATTATTTAGCTTTTCAATTTTTGATTTACATTATAACGATTCGTCGAAGCTAGAAAGTAACTTTGGATTCGGATGATCGAAGTTCTACCGTGTGCCGCGCGACAGTCCGCGGAGGTCGATAATGTACAAAAACAACTTTTCTAATAATAAAGGGTGAAAGATAAAAGGAGAATAGAGACGGGTAACGCGACCGGCAGGTGGCGGTGGTACGAAAAAAGAATAACCGTGAACATAATATTCTGGAATATCTGGTTTTAATAATAAAGAAGCGAGAGGGATGTATAAATGATGGCGAGGGTTTAGTTAGAATTTACAGTCTGATTAAATAATTGCCGTAAAAGTATGCATCGATGTGTCTAATTTGAAATTATAACAATTATTTGCATATAATGTACTGATGAATTAATAGAATTAAAATTGCTAATAATTACTAATAATAACAATATTATACTGTACTATATGATGTTATATAGTACATAATTAATTAACAATATTCTACTCATTATTAATTATTGATAATAATAATGTTATACATAAATACACTACCGTACTATACACTACAATATAACGCACTAATAATTAATATTACTGTATCATATTAATAGTAATTAAAAATAAGAATTAATAACACTTGAATAACGTTGAAACGGAAATCGTTGGGCGGGAGATTCGAACGTGCTGAAATTAAAACGAAGCGGTGGGCGCGCCCGTGTTCGACGAAAGTTCACCGAGCCGATGTTCGACGACCTAAATCGTCCCTTGTTTAACAATTTCCGCCTGGAAAACCGAAAACCATCGTACCACTTAACACAGTCGTTTCGTGTCGCCGATAAATTCAACGACGTTCGACGAATTCTTTCGACAGAATTACACAGCGATAAAATAATAATAAATATAATACAATATAATATACATAATATGTATAAAATGTAAAATAATAAATACAACCCTTTACACTGGAGCGGTGCAAAATTGTTGCTACGAATCGCAAGAGTAAAATTTGTTATATATATATAAAACGCTATTTCGTCGCTTAAAATGGAAATATTGTGCAGCGGAAAAATGACTTCAGATTTACAGTTAAAATGGCACCGAGCGCAAAGGGTTAAATCGCTCGTAACTCCTGACGTTCATCGCGGTGCACCGACGATTCTCCCTGTCTTTTTTCTTCTTCGTTTTTTTTTTTTTATATAAATATACACACCACGATAACGATCCCTGTCGTCTCCCTTGGACTACGACGGCAAATAAGCCGGTTTATTTATAAACGGTTGCTCGCGCTTCTCAAGGAAAATCCGTTGTATTATTAATAAACGCGTGTTCCTCCCGCGAAACTTATAGCAAATTCAAGCTGAACCTTAACATTTTATTGTCGGAGATCTTAGGCGCGACCTTCTTTTTCAATAATACGAAACGCTCGCCGGCTTTTCCACGCAGAAAATAGCCGGCGGCGACAGCGGCGGTGCTAATGCAATTTCTGGACGTTCGTTTGAGATATTGCAAAGATACGTGGTTCCTTCGACGACGTTGCATACGGCGCGACGCGGTAAATTATTTAGAGGTATAGTCGAGTCGGTCGGAATACAAAAGAGAATTATTTTTAATTGTCTGAGGAACGGACAAAGATAATAAGATTGGAAAATCGCGAAAATTAGAATGATATTTATCGAGAAAATTAGAATAATATTTACCGTGAAAATTAGAATAATATTTATATTTGCTATATTACTGTTTCAATGTTTTAAATTATTTTACCATTTCTACTGTTCTACACTATTTTACTATTTTATTATTTTTAAAATCGATTCTTATAATAAACTTTGCACTTTGATCTACTGAATTACAGTCGACACAAAAATGTTTATAACCTACTTACAATTTTAAAACTACTTCAATCCAGTTAATTACAGGCGTCGAAAAATTCTCTCCAATCTATTCTCCACCTCCGCATAAACAAATAAATTGTACGTACAAAATAAAACTGTACCCCGTAAAATAAATAAATTACAAATACAATTTACAGTTTTATAAACAAAATGTCTGCTCTCCAATCCATGAAATAGAAATATCGACCGCAATCGTTGCGGCGCCCTGTACCCTTCGCCGTTCACGCCCCCTCGCCCTCTGCCCCCCCCCCTCGCCGCCCCGTTTCCTCCCCCGTTCCCCGGGCGATGGAGCCCGATAAATAAGCGGTCGGTTATTTATAAACGGCACCTGTGATTCTTGAAGAAGATGTAGTGGCCTGCGCACTTCTGCCGATTTCCCCTCCCGCCGCCGCCGCCGTCCCCCCCGCGCGCAGGTCGGATCCTTTCCGCGGCCCTTTCCGCGCGAACGGCTCCGATAAAGGAGGCGGAGGAGGCGGCGGAGGAGGAGGAGGCGCCTCTGTGGAACGCCGAGACGCCGCTTCGGAAATGTACCGACCCGTCCGAGGGTCTATTGATTACGTACAGGAATAAAGTAAAAAGGTAGCGGAGGGCTCCTTTAACGAAGAAACGCCGGGACTGCGCGCGTCCCTCAGTACCTTACATCGAATACCACCGGCGAGCCTTGTTCTAAACCCCAGGCACTTCTCTGTACCTTTGCTCGCTTCCAAATCCGTACTTTAACCCTTTCAGTGCTTGGCTGTGGACGAAGACGAATTTACCGATTTTTGGATCATAAAAGTCGAATAAAAATTTGCGTAATTCCAAAGGCAATATATCAAGAAATAGAGAAACGGAGAATTTTTATAAATAATACATATATTAATATTTATATAATAACGGTTTTATAAATTTATTTAGCAATAAACTTCCCCCTCCATGCAAGTAACGTGCTAGTAAAAAGCGCTATAGTATGCTTAACATAGCATATAGTATGCTTAACTATAGCATATAGTATGCTTAACTATATTCCATCGCCGGCGCTTTTCGCAAGCGTCGCGAACGTCGATGTATCGTCCTCCGGTCACTAAAAGGGTTAACGTCGGTTACGTAACTGGCCGCGGGGAAACCTATTTCGGCGTAACTACCTGGACAAGACGCGAAGACCTCTCTGCTCCAGTCTCTCGCCGAGCCCCGAGATCCCATTCAACGGGGGAACTCGATTCGCTTTGGATCCGGGGAGAGTCGGCGGACCTCCTCCTCCACCACCACCACCACCCCCGTTGGTCCTTCTTCGTTATGCGAGAGACCCGATTTCCCTCTCCGACCGACTGAAACCGAGAACAATCGTGGGTGGTGGGGTGGGGGACGGGTAACAACATTGGTCGATCGGTTCGAACTTTTGCTACGCGCGGGCTCGATTATTGAGTCCGGGGTGAACAATGGAGCGGGGGCGCGAGTCACTTTCTCCTCTGGGTGAGCGGTTTTGTTGTTTATTAATATGGGCATTGTTTAGCGTGATCTGTGTTCGGCAATTGGTTTAGATTGCTTGGCAATGTTTGGTATTATTTGATAGTATGTGTATTATTTGATAGTATCAGTATTGTTCAATAGTATGTGTATTGTTTGGCTATTTTTATATTGTTTAGCAATTTTCGTATTGTTCTTTTTATTTTTATTTTTTATTCGTATTTTATGATAATTTTTCAGTCGTCTGTTTTGGAAGCGATCTAAGTCCATTTTCATTGGAAATTATTTAAGGGTTGTTTTAGGGTTCGTAAACGAGAAAAGACAACAACAATGTTATTAAGCTTGCCAAACCTATTTACAACTTGCTATATTTTCCAATTATCTTTATTCTACAATTTAACTATTTAATAATATATCTATTTAATTATAACCGATGTTCGCAGAGAATTAACGCAGCAGGATGGAAGCGAGGATCATCCCCCGAATAAGAATCGTATCCGATAGAAATCTCGGCGGAGGATACACGTCGCGCGCGCGCATCCATCATATCTGGCGCGGGGCGCGTTTCTGCTCCTGTAATTAAACATCCGCAGCCCGGCAGTCGCGACGGTTCTGATTAAAAATCAAATAGCCCGCGATCGAGAAATGATTGAAATATTCAGCTCGATGTAAATCGGAACGCGTTTATCTCGCATGTATAATCTCTGCTGTAATACATATACATATATATATATATATATATACGGCAATATGGCCGCTGTCTCGTTTCACACACCGATGTTGGATCATCCAAACGTTGCTCCCATAATATTTAATAATCTATCTGCACCGTAACAGATATAAACGTTTATTAAAATTAATAATTATCGCGATGCTTCGGCCAAACGATAAGCGAAGATGCGACGGTCTCGTCCGGTGCCTGGATTAACCCTTTCGACTCGACTGTTGATCTCGGGGAACAGTTGAAATTTGTTATGAAATGATCTTTATTTTAGCAAAGTTCAGATTTTAATAATTTGTAAAATTTGAGATTAGTGGACAGTTATTGAAATTATTATAAGGAAAAATTGCTGAATAATCATTATAATTAATAAAAGTAAAAATTGACGAAAAATTATTATGATTATGAAAGGTAAGAAGCAATTGAAAGTTATTAAAGTTACTAAATCCAAAAATAAAAACTGAAAAAACGATCTCTTATTCATTCCCCCAAAAAACCAAAAAAAGAAACCCAAATGTGACACTTAATAAATTAATTACAAATCCGATCACAGCCCATAAATAAACAAATAAATTAATGAAACAAGTCGATCACAGCGTAGAAATAAACGTCAGTCATCGAAAAATCGTCGAATAACAGTACATAATTTCTCGTTTTCCCGAGAAAGGGTTGATCAGACGCCGCGGCAGCGATCATCGAGAAAGCGTTTTCGAGGGTCGTGACTTCGTAGCCGGGAAACGGGGAGGAATAAGGATAGAGGAGCGAGAGGTGACACACAGGACCGGAGGGCTGGTTTTGACGGTATTGATTTCCCAAGCCCCAGGACCTCGTACCATCTGCAGCTACACCAAAACAGCTCGGCTAAGACACCCCCGGCGCGCGCGGCGCTCGTCTCCGAAAGAATTTCGGAAAGACGATCGTCGCCCGACGATCGTCGCTCTGCCGCGAAAGATGGCCCGGAGGAATAGAGAAACGACGAAGATTCCGAGGAGGGGAAGAGGGGAGAGAGAAACGTCCGGGTACCGTAAGCCACCGAATCATCCCCCGAAGATTGCTCGGAGAGCCTCCGTTGCCGGGGCGATAAAGGGGTACTGGTGTGTCTTCGATAGACACGAAAGAGTTTGGACGATCGAGCTTGGACGAACGTCGTCGCGCGAAAATTCGGCGGAGAGAGCGAATAAAGGGGATGTTCAACCCCTTGGGGTGATATTAAAATATATATCAAAGTGACGCGAGGGTTGGAATTAATGATAGTATAGTTCGAAGAGTTGTGTATAGTGAGATTAAGTGAAAGAAGATTGATTTGTTCATTTTTAATGCTTAGATACATCGCAATATATTTATTGAACATTGGATGTTGAATATTGAATATTAAACCACTGAATATTGAATATTGACCACCAAACAATGAACAGTGCACAGCGAACAATAAACAATAAATAATAAATAAAACTTACTAAAAACAATAAATTAATAATAAAGAAATCGCATCAAAGTAGCAATATTCATAACCCTTCTTAACAAACACGATACTAATAATTTCTATATATCCTATAATAGTGTATTACTATCCTCGAATACTCTAAATGGGAAAACATTTTCAGATAACGTGTTAACAAAGAAAGATCCGTCGTCTGTTTAAATATGTGCGTGTTGTATCATAGTGTGTATTATTCGGGTATCTACGAGACGGTGATTTACAAGACAAACACACCGATCGAGAGTTTACGTTCTTATTATCCGAAGAAATATTTGTTCGGACACGTGTATACCTGTGCCACAGTAGTATACCTGTTGGAAAGTCGCGCGCGACACCTTTTACTACGAAGTAAATATTTACACGTATATACATGCGCGTATGCTTTTCTAATGCATGTTTACGACATTGAGATGTGAATGTCAAAGCTGCGCCTTCTTATTTTTATTTTTATTATTGTTGAAAGTAGCACTTAAAGCTGCACCTTCTTTTTTTTATTTTTATTATTATTGAAAGTAGCAAGTAAAGTAAATCCGATCAGTATGTATTATTTTGTGAAAATGAAAAGATTGAATTTGTTTGGAGTTTGTACGATTTTTATTGTAATTAGGCTAAGGAATTTTCTACGAAATAAAAATTGTCTGCGCTAGTTGCAAATTGTAGAAACTAAATATTAGTTATAGTTTTATATTACATTATATTCTATTATATTTTATTTTATTACATTGTATTCTATTTTATTATATTGTACACTATTCTATAGTATTGTATTTTATTTTATTTTACTTTGTATTTTTTATTATTGTATTCTATTCTATTCTATTGTATTTTTTGTACTATATTCTATTATACTACGACGCTTTTTTACGAGTACGTAGTGGCCCTAGTCGGAGTCATTGACACCACACAACACACACACACACAAGCATCTCACTATAGTAGACCCGCGACTATAAAATTACAAGCACGCTTCATCAATTTTCTACGAGTTTCTACTATCGATCCTGATATCTTCGTAGTTTACTATCTTCCGTATTGACAAACACTAGAAATTAAGATCGACGTGTACATAACTAAGCTATCTATAGTACTACATACTTCTTGATAAGTATTTTATCTAAAGCGCTCCGTTCGATTGTTACGTCAAGTATTACACATGTTTTCTAGTTTTTTTTCTCTCGTGTGAAGGAGCGTCTAATCTTCAAGTGAATGCCTTACTCTTGTCTACGCTTGACATTTACCAATGGTGCGGTTATCTTTTCGAGTGTTATTTTCATTGGTGCATGAAGAATTAACCCTTTGCACTCGGAGCCATTTTAACTGTGAACTTGAAATAATTTTTCTGGTTCGGGGTATTTCCATTCTATTTGTCGTACAATAAAGCTGCATCATTTATTAATTGTTTCGTAATTAATGGATTAAACAAGCTGCCTGGTAATGCGCGAGGTATTATATATACCACTTTCGCGACAGGCGAACGTAGGACACTATTAATAAATTAATTGCTGGATAATTCGCTCTGGGGATCGTCCAATTAATAAATACGCTATAAGGTTCCAGCGTGACATATCTAATCCATTAATAATAATTATTATTATTTATTCACTATTTATTCCAGCAAATAAATTAAAGAAAGCCTAATTCTGTCGATAATTTCAATTACGCATCCTACGTAAGGGCAATTAAAATAAGTATGCAACTAAGTATTAAACTAAGTATTAAACTAAGTATTCACCTAAGTATTAACCTAAGTATTAAACTAAGTATTCGCCTAAATATTAAACTAAGTATTAAACTAAGTATTCACCTAAGTATTCACTTAAATATTAAACTAAGTATTAAACTAAGTATTCACCTAAGTATTCACCTAAATATTCAGCCAACTATTCACCTTACTATTCAACCAAGTCGCGCGTAACACGTCAGACGATCCGGTCCTCTGCGCGCTGCAAGCGTACAGGATAACGCGATTTGCGGGAGAACGTATTGTCGGGTTGCGAGAAGTTCGTCTCGCGTTTCGCCAACGGGAGAATCATCATCCCTTTACCTTCGCTGCGGACCTTGCGGGATCAACTAAAAAAGTTAGCCACGCCGTAAAGGCCAAATGGATTCCGACATCAAAAATGTAAATGCGCGCGCTTCACTCGCAACGAGCCGTCCGCATACATTACCTGCCCGACACCGTTGGCACTGTTTAATATTTTCCACGCGACGGCGGATAGATGAAATGATCACGTGGTGAATATACTCGCTGCTATTTGCAAGATTATGTATTTTTCTTCCTTTTTTTACGGGATGAGAGTAAATATGTTTGCAACACGCTTAGCGACCCGAACTTCTGTTTTTAACAGATAGAGAGAGAGATAGAGAGAGGGAGAAAGAGAGAGAGAGAGAGAGAGAGAGAGAGAGAGGGAGAGAGAGAGAAGAAGAAGAAGAAGAAGAAGAAGACAGTCGACGTAAATCGATTCTTATTCCCCGCCGCCTCTTTTATTTAGAAGGCACGCGGAAATACCAGCGAAAATCTATACCGGCCGGTGTCGGTGCGCTCTTCTCTACCTTTTCAATAATACACCCGGTGTGCTCGTGTATCGCAAAGTAAATCCTGGTAACAGGAGAACGGCACCCGGAAAACTCCCCCTCCCCCCGCCCCCCTCCCGCGAAACATCGAAGACGCGGGGTGTCTTCGGTTTAATATCTAGCGTGAGCACGATTATGTCTCTTGTATCGAAATTTATACTGTTGATGGAGTTTAATGAGTCAGACACGTGGTGAAGACTTTTTAATAATCAATTTTATAATAAGAAGAAGAATCGAAATCTATTCGTATGGTATTTCAACAAGTCAGAATCCTGGTGGCGATTTTTATACTTATAGAGTCGAAATAGAGCCGCAATAGAGCGTTAATACAGCCGCAATAGAGCCTCAATAGAGCAGCAAGCAATAGAGTCGAAATATAGTCACAATAGAGCTGCAATAGAGCCGCGATAGAGTCACAGTAGAGCCGCAATAGAGCAAAAATATAGCCACAATAAAGTCACAATAGAGCCACGATATAGCCACTATAGCACCACAATAATGTATCCAGCTAAACATTATAAAATAAATAGATCATTAATTTATATATCTAAACATTATAAAATAAATAGATCATCAATTCACACAGCTAAAAACAAATAGGTCACCGATTTATACATAACAATTTCCTTTTTTCATACGTTTTTATCCCGTGGGTAGGGGGAGGGGAGGGGGGGGGGGGAGTGGCACCTTAATTGGGACAGTCGATGGTAATTGGGACATCCAGTCAAGCGACTTTCACCATGGTTCACGCACGGTGGTTCCCGGCATTAATTAAATCGCGTACGGGGGAAACAATCAAGAAATGATCATAACGCGTAACAATTAATCGAATTGCTCGGTTAAACAAATTGCACGGACGTCGTTTACCCCAAGTAATTAGCTTACTCTTATAAGTCGACGAACGAACATTTTCGTAACCGATTTAAACAAACTGTACGGGCGACGAACGCTCCGCCGTTAATTTTAATCGAAAAAGCAAAGTTTACGGGAGAGATCGTGGGATGGGGGAGAGGGGAGTTAACATTCTTCTCTGCAATAAGATTTCCGCGGAACTGAGAACCGCAAAAGTTTCGCGATAAGTAATATCGAAGAGTGGGGAGAAAAACAGGGTCTGCATAAATTAAATTCCGAAGGAAGATTGGCATCCTTCCGTGTCTGTTATAATATTATGGCAGATTTTTAGCCCGATTAAAAAACATATTATTTGTTGTAAGTTAAAACGAAGCTCTGTAATTCTCTGTTGGAATTGTTATTTATTTTCGAAAATTACGAGGTTCGATATCCTATTGAGGTTATGTCAATGCAAATAATATAAATGGTAACACCCTAAACTATAGCGTGCCCAAATATTATGGTACTTTTTAGGTTTCTGATGTAATTTGAAGCAACGTTTTCCTTTGCAACAATTTTCTCCGAGTCGTTGTTTAAAAGTTATTAAGGAAAAACAGTGACCAATGAGAAGAGAGCTCGTCTGGCGCTAGACGACACAGCCCATTTCCACTGATTGGCTCAGTCGCAACGCGTTAGCTATGCTCGCGTCTCATTGGTCACTGTTTTCTCAAGAAAACAAATTATTCTCACAATTTTATAGGTAATAAAAATCGATAAAAAATAAAAATATGAAAAACAATGTACTTTCTTCGTCGAGTAGAATTTTATCGAGCATTTCCACGACTTGTTTTCCAACGCGGCTTTTTACGATTGTCCGTCGAATCGCGCGCGCGCGCGCGGCCCACCCATCCCTCTCGTCTCCTATAGTTGTTATGGTCGTTGTGGGCGTAATAGCAATGCAGTCGGACACGTTCGACGATATACGTGAAATTCTATATCAAAAACATGCCACGAGAAAAATCGAGGAGATGCTCCTTTTATATCTCTTATTGAAACTGGTTTCGAAATGTGTTTCATCTGAATGCCTTCGGACGTCGTTAACCCCTTCCTTTATAAATCGTGGCTGACTTTTATTGAAGACGTGTGGGATCAACGTTGCGCTTATTGTTTTTTCATAAATTCGATGAGAAATTTTTTGGATTTGTTGCTGGTGTGGTTGAATATTTATTAATCGAATTGGTGGAGCTTTTGTGTTTAGATTTGTTGTATATTTATTAAATTTTTATTATTTATTTGTTATTAATATATAAGTCTTGTAGCTTTTTTAATACGAAGCAACAATTTTGTCTCAATTTTGTTAGTCCTCAGTTTATTATTAAAAATTCCAAAGAAAAATAAATCATAATGCAAGGTGCATAATAAATCCCAGATAAAAAATTTCTCGGTTAAATAAAAACACTGCCTGTACTAGTAATTATTTATTTTTACGACCATTTTTATAATCAATATTCTTGCTATAACTCGAATTGTTATTTAAAATCGTAAAAACCCATCTGATAATAATTAATACAACTTTTAATATTGTTCACATGGGGTGATTTATTCAACTTGAATGATTCGCAACTTTCAGGGTTGTTTCAGAAGAAGATTCGCTGCTGTTGCCTCCCCCAGTGTCTTCTTAGGATTCACGTGGAACATCAGTAGAACCGGAGGGACGTGATCAGACAAGATAAAAGGAAACGATTTATTGGTCTGGAAGGCCGGCGAACATACAAACTCGATTTTTCTTGATTGCTTCCAATAATGTCGGCCCGGCTGGTCTGACGTATTGTGTATTTGTGGCAAACTGTGTAATATCCTTGTTTGAAGACGTGTTTGCAAAGGATATATGGAAAAAGAGATTTACAGAAAGTTAATTAAATTCCTTGGTTTAATGAGTTTAGTATATTGTCTGTTTGTTACAGTTTCAAAATACTCGTTGATTATTTGTTTATTGAGTAAATTAATTATTGTTATTTCTTGGGAAGGAATTTTTGTTGTAAAAGTTAGTGATTAAATGTAAGAATTTCGTCATCATCCACAAAATCATTTCCAACTACATTCACGCTAATACCAAGCTCTTTATATCCCATCGCATTCTCCGCCAAAACGAACACTGTCCTTCGCCCTTCGCCGAAAGATCAGCCTAGTTTCCAGTAGCTCTGTAGCCCAGGTTGCTCAAAGGGGCTCCCGAAATTGGATTATTGTCCGGCGGTACACGATTCCGGGCTCGCCGCAACGGGAACACCTCAAAGGAGAGAGACATTGCTAGAACGAGCCGGCGAACGACAGCAGCGTCGAAATCCATAGGCGTGGACACGCACGGAACAACAGAATTTTATTTACCTCCGTAACGGCTCGAACGGCTACGTCGCGGCGTCGACTCTTCCACGCTGTGCGCGCGCATGTTTTACACACATATACATATATATATATATATATATATATATACAGGGTGTTTTTCAAATATTGTAACACCGGGAAATGGGGGGTAGCTGAGGCTATTTCAAGTGACTTTTTCATT
>NC_135781.1:1497429-1626567 GCF_028453695.1 Augochlora pura
CCGACGAGTTTTCGTGCTGCTGCGCACATGAGCGCGAAAACTCGTCGGTGCGCAACCAACTTTAACTGTTAATAACTCGTTAACAAAGCCGCAGATTGCATTTCGGAAAATGAAAAAGTCACTTGAAATAGCCTCAGCTACCCCCCATTTCCCGGTGTTACAATATTTGAAAAACACCCTGTATATATATATATATATAAAATTTTAAATGAATTTTTTAAAGAAATTTCTGACAGAATTTTTAAATGAATTTTTGATCGAATTTTTTAAGGAATTTCTGTAAGAATTTTTAAATGAATTTCTCATCGAATTTTTGAACGAATTTCTGACCGAAATTTTTTAAGAAATTTCTATAAGAATTTTTAAATGAATTTTTGATCGAATTTTGGAACGAATTTCTGACCGAATTTTAAATGAATTTCTTACATAAATACAGAGACGTCTACACAGACTCGCCCATATACAGATACGTCCACCATACGCACACGGATATGTGGAGGCACGTGGACGGGCGTGTTCGCGCGAGAAACGTTGTAACAGACACAGAGGCGCGGCGCGCCCTTTGTGCTAAAATTAGAAGTGACGGAGCGTATACTCACTTCGGTGGGCTTCTCGAGCTTTTATTCACTGGCGTTTAGACGTAACGTGTTGCGGCGTGCTTTCAATGGCAAACCAAAGGGAGACGGGGGAACGGCCGACGGAGAGGATCAGGACGGGGATGACAGCGGTCGAGCGGCCGTGCGCTGTGGTGGCGGTTGCGGAGTGGGGAGCGGAGTGGGCGGGGCACGGCAGCAGTAGTAGAGGGGGACGCTGAGAGAGAGAGAGAGAGAGAGAGAGAGAGAGAGAGAGAGAGAGAGAGAGAGAGAGGGAGGGAGAAGACGGAGGCAACGATATGGAAAAGGGAGGATGGATCGCGAGCAAAAAGAGAAAAGGTATAGTCTATATATAGAATAAGTATATTATAGAGAATGATAAAATAAATAAATAAATATATATAATAGGGAAATAAATAATGATTGAATTTTTTAATATCGCACTAGATATTGTTTACACAAATTTTTATTATTTATTAACCGCCAGAACTGTAATAATTAGTCAGACTTCTGATAGAGATTTTATGCAAGCTCTAATAAATATGAATATTATTAATTTCTATTAGAATTAATGTTAATATTAATTTCTATAGAATCTGTATAGGAACAGCATAAAATTGGAATAGAATATATAGAATATAGAATGGAATAGATAGAGCCAGAATAGAGCCGCAATAGAGTCATAGTAGGGTCGCAATAGAGCAGCAAGCAATAGAGTCGAAATATAGCCACAATAGAGTCGCAATAGAGTCACAGCAGATCCGGAATAGAGCCGCAATAGAGCAATAAGTAATAGAGCCACAATATAGCCACTATAGCACCACAATAAAACCGCAAGAAAATCTCCACAAAATCGAAGCAGAATTACAACATAATATACCAATATCATAAAAGCTCTGTAGGAAACCTCGTGGCAGGGGCGGCGCTGAGAAAACCGTGGAACGGCCGGGGGGGGGGGGGGGGTATAAGTAGCCAACGATATGGAAAAGGGAGGATAGATAGAAAAAAAAGTGGGGAAAGGTGTGTAGAGTCTCTTCGTTGGATACAGGGCAACGGTAGAAGGGAAAGGCTCGGGCGATAAAGATATCGACGCCGGCTAAAGAACAAGGTTGAAGGGCGAAGGGAGAGACGCGCGACAAAAACGCGTCAGAAGCTAATCGGTCGGTCGGTCGGGGAGGGGAGGTACGGTCGCGTTTCAAAGAAATACTTCAGCGGGTTTCACAGCGGCTACTGCCTTCTATTTTTTATTGGCAGTTTTATTTACTCGAAAGCCGGTCTCGCCTCTCTATACCCGTCGCGGCACGCCGATGCATCCCACCTCCTGCCCTGCTCTGCTCTGCCTGACGGCGTAAAGGCCAGTTGTGTGCTCGAGCTTTAGAACTTTTTTACTGGTCTTTCTGGCCCGACTTTTAGAATGGCGCGCGCGCGCGCGCGAGTGTCGAACAGGGGTTGATCAAGTGGACGACGAATTTGATGGGGTGGCGCGATGCCGCTGTTTGCGGATTTATTTAACGCGCGATTATTGGACTGTGGATTTTATTGGTTTATGGTGAAATTGGGGGTTATTGTTCGATATATTTTGGTAACAAAACAATTTTTGTTGGTTATGTAAATTTATTTTATATTATTATTTATAGTAATACTATTATTATAATATCATGATACTATTTATAGTAATCACAGTATATATTAATACTATTTATAGTAATCACAATATTTATTTATACTATTAATGGTATTTATAGTATTCGTAGTATTCATACAAATTGTTTATAATATTTACAGTATTTATGCAAATTGTTTATAGTATTTATAGTCTTTATACAAATTGCTTATAGTACTCGTAGTATTTATACAAACTGTGTATACTACTTGGAAAAAATAAGAAAGGGTTGAAAGTTGCTGGGTCAAAGTCGCCGGACAGAAATTGTCCGTCCGTCGTACGGAGAACGTTGCTCCAACCGTTCGCGATTAAGCAACCTGGAAATAGTTGACAATTGGTAGTTACGTGGCCCAATCGTATTAATTATTCCGCGTTCCTACATTCGTCTTGCTAATTACTAATTAACATCCCATCGCCGTGGATTTTCGCTTTAATGGTGTCTGCCGCCCTTAGCCGTGCGCCCGACTTCCACCTACTTTTCTAATTAAAACTATCTCCGCTGAAAACCATCCGCGTTTAAACGGAAAATGTTTCGCCGCCGAGTTGCGTTCGGTTTATCAAAATTCGTTGTTGTTGTTGCAGTTTTTTAACGGGGAACGGTGATAGGTGGAATAAAAAATGCATTTAAAATTTTAATAAAAAATGCATTAGTGAATAATGAATCGGAGGAGGAAGTATATAAGTGGATAAATATTATTTCATTAATTCACCTGTTTTGCAATGTTTCTTCGGCGGCCGCGTATCGATTTCTCTGAACAGGTATATGGCATTACTGTAATTAATGCAAATATGTGTCGAACTTACGAGCAGTTGATCGATGTAAAAGGGTGTCGAGATAATGTATTACGTTTGCGCTTTGGACGGGGACGATGAAAATTTTCGTTATTAGTATACACAACTATCCGGTGCGCGATACAATTATCCGCGTACGAGGCGCGTTGAAATTGTATCGCCGCGGAGCTGCTAAATTGACGGCAATAATTAATCCGCTAATAATATCGGGTGTATCAGTATTTCATCTATACTAATACTTTTTTAAATTGTTATAAATTAGATCCAAGTACAATGTACATAAATGAAAAATTTATTCCTTTTTATATTGCTTTTTATATTGTTTAATGATAATTTGTTGCTACTCGGATAGTGATATTAAATTTTAAGAAGCCAGGTGATTTTTTCAATAATTTCTTAATTTGTAATTTATAGCTATCTTATTTTTTTTAATAATTATTTATTGTGAACGTTTCTTTGACTGATTGTTTAATCCTAAATTAAAATATAGAAAACTCTTCTGAATCTATAAATGTTATCTAAACGAGTTTATTTATTGTTGAGAATAAAGCGAAGAGTTATCTCAGTTTCTGAGAATTTAAAAACAGCGCCAGTTGTGACAGGTGGCGACGCTTGTAGCGAATGTTTGAACTAAAATTAAGATGTTCGTACAGCGCCAAAACGTGCGGTGGCAAAACGCTCAAACTGTTAACCAAATACCGACCGAGGAGGATTTCTACTATTTTTTATATATAAATTATATTATATATAGAATTAAGAATACATTCATATAATATTAAATTAGAATAAAATAAAATTAATACAAAATTAGATTAGAATAAAATAGAAGAATTAAATTAATGAATTAATTGAATTAACGAATAGAAATTAATACATTTTTGTCGTCTAGTAAAAACTAATTCAATTATTATTGTCACTTACCAACAAGTTATAAAATTTATAATATATCTTCTCAGACAGAACATTTTTATATCAAACAATTATAATTTATTTATTAGTTCGATAATTTTATATGATTTACTTAATTAAGTTATGAGTGCGGAATGGGAATATTTAAACCAGATAGTTTATTTAAATATTGAAAGCTTTATATTCTTAGGAACTTAGCATATATAATATACATTTATCTATCGAGAAACGACTGTCGATAATAGTCGATAACAGTAGGTAATTTGGCTAACAGTTTGGGCGTTTTGCCGCCGCACAAAATTGGCGCTATTCGGCTGTTTGAAAACAGCAGAAAATTCGTGCCGGAATTTACATTACTCCTTACACTAAAATCGGCACGAATCATTCGCTCCATTTTTCAATATTAAAACTTAAAACAGAAAATCGTTTATAACTAATTAATTACAGTACAAAAATGCTAAAAACGAATGGAATTTCATTGTCAAAGCTCTAGTTTGTGCTTTTTCCTCTCGCTTTTCTAAATTGAATGGCAAAATAAGTATACAGACATTGATAAAGTAAAATACACATAATATAGCGAAATAAAATAATCATTGCCTTGCCTTTTTATAATTAAAATCAGATTAACTATTATTTCTAACAAATTCATATTATTTATTAACGAGTAACAATTAACAAATGTCTCCAAAAATAATCAACCACGTTCATCATGCAAAATTATTATAAAAGAGAGAGTCCTTGTTCTCTGAGTCGTATATGTGCATTTGTTGCAGAGTACAGTAATGTTTCGATTTCTGTCGCAATTTTTCGGTTCTACTCCTGTCGCGGTGCTATTCCTACGCCACTGTAATTTATCGATTTCTTCGCTACGCCGATGCCGAAGTTCGACGGAGTCGATGAACACGTGTGCTGCGGCACGCGCCGCGGCTCCTTTGACTCTAATTCCCGGAAGACAACTCATAATACTATAACAAAACTTTTTTAATTTTAAAATTTTAAAACTGAATTTCTTTTTAACATATTGCTGATAATTTTCTGATTAAAATGAGACTAAACATGACATTTTACCGTTACAATTTTACCGTTTTCTTCAATAACCGTGACGTGTCACAAAGTTAAGATTTCTAACTGAATCATTACTGTATTTATTCGATGATGTCGTATCAATTATCTTTAGCCAACCATATGTCGGATGTACAATCACCTCCGGGGTATCTAAAACATAAATAATTGCAGTAGATTAGTAAGGATTTAATTTATTGTTTATATTAAATCGGAATAAAATTGAAATACGGTCGCAATAAAATCATAGTAGAACCAGAATAGAACAAAAATAGAATTCGCATAAAATCGGAAGAAATTGAAAAATAAACCTTACCTCATTTCGTGTGCAAGCAGTATATCATCTTTGTCTGCCCCAAAGTCAACCAAGAAGTCTTCGTCAAGTTTCAGGCCGCCATTTTCCACGTCCACGTCCAGCTTGACCATTACCGATCCGTTCCTAAGGAATCGAAGCACGTAATATAGCAATATATACAGTAACATAACCAAAGAATAAAAATCAAAGGTACTACAAAAATAATATAAAAATTAATTCTTAACATACTTGACATGGTCAGGATAGAATTGTTGATCCCAGGGCTTGAAAATAGAAGTCGACACATACAGTCGCTTCCCGTCAAGACTCAGCTGAAGCATCTGCGGCGATCCGTAAAACCGGCGGCCCTTTATATAAACCGGGCTCGGTTGCTCGGACAATTCTTCGTCGCGAATCACGCGGATCTTCGAGTCCTTCAATACCGATCCACCGAGGAAGATTTGACCGGTCAGCTTCGGGTTCTTCGTGTCGGAAACGTCGTACTGTCTGACGTCACCGTGGAGCCAGTTCGAGAAGTATAGGTACTTGTCGTCGAGACTGAGCACTATATCGGTGATCGTGCCTGCGGGAACACAGTCAATTGTTATCCAAAAATCGAGAGAACAATGAACACTAAATTAAGATTGTTTCTTAATGTAGCAATTTCGATGATTATAATCTTGAATGATTGTAATCTTGAATTTATTATTTATTATTTATTCGGTTGAATTAATTATTTATTCTATTACCTGGCAGTTTGGTGTCGAGCCATCCTTCGACCTCCTTGTGCGGCACTTGAACGACAATCTCGGATTTCCAATCGCCCTCCTCCGTCTTATAAAATCGGTGAATGTTCGAGCTGATACCGCATCCGACGAATCCCTCGCTGGATTTCGGATCGTGGAGGAACCTGACCTCGAGCGGAGTGATGCCATCATCGCCGAGATTAATTTTCTGTATCAGCTTCTGCTCGCTCCACGAGTAGAAATTCAAGGTTCGACCGTATACCTCTGCGACAAAAGGCGTCGAAAGTGTTCAGAAGTTGATGGACATTAAAATAATATCGCGAGGATGAAAAAGGCTATACTATACTATATTGTCTATACTATACCATATTGTCTATACTATACTGTATTTGCCTATAGTATATTACCTATACTATATTCTTCATCTCTCTGTTCTACAGGAAACAATTGACCAACCTGGATCGGCGCTGTCCGTGGTGGCGTATCCCCGCTTGAACACCCTCGGCACACCCCATTCGGTGCTTACGAGGACGTCGTGGTAGGGTTGGTACCAGAAATCGTAACCGAAAGTCGCCTTCTCGCCCTTGGTCCAGGTGCCTTTCACCTCGAGCGTCTCCGAGTCGATGCAAAGGAATTCACCCTGGCCGTCGCCGTTCGGCTTGCCCATCGTCGATATCATTATCTCCCCTGTCGGCGCGCAATGGCTGGTGTGCAACGTGGCCACACCGTGTTTGTGCACCTCGGACGACGACAATACCTTATCGTTGCGAAGATAGGACACGATAGAATTAGAATATAATTGAACGGGGCGGAATTTGAAGAGGACAGAATTTGAAGAAGATAGAATGGAATGGGATAAGATAAAATAAAATGCGATATGGTAAAATGGAATATAGAGTAAAATAATATACAATGGAACGGGATGAATCAGATTAAAATAAAATGCGATGGAATAGGATGAATCAGAATAAAATGAAATGGAATAGAAAAGGAGAACAGAATAGAATCGAATAGTTTAAAAAGAGAACAGAATAGAATAGAGCAGGCTAAAACAAGAATAGCAATAATAGAATACAATAGAGCAGACTAAACCTAGCACAGAATAAGATATAATAGAACAGAAGAAAATAAGACAGAAAATAAATGTAAAGTGGCAAACCTTTTTGATCGTAGGTGCGCGCTCGTTGCTCGTATCGACGAAGTAGACTCTGTCGGACATGATACATGGCAGCACAAGAATGTCCCGTTTGAGGGGTTTGTCGTGGCAACTGCTGCAAATGTTCCATCCGGAATGGTGCAATTCGTCGCCGATGTGAAGCATCCGCAATTTGTGAATGATCTGTTCGAGATTTTTAAACAGAAATTAAGGGTTTGTCTAAGGTATAAGGATTATTTATGTCGACTATAGTCGCCATCAGTAACGAAAGGGTTAAGAGTTCATACAATTATTGTATAAAGATTTCGTCTCTCCCAGGACGTAATATTCATCTCGTTTTCAGTTTATTTTCGTTGAATTCAGCTCGCATTTACCTGGCAATATGTTGGGCTCTCCGGATCCAGGTCCACCGTGGCGAGTGCATCAGCTTTCTTCGGATCCGTGCTTATGCAAACCACGTACATGAGCTTCTCGCGCGGGCCTTCGACCATCGCCGCTTGCGGCGAGACGTAGCCGGGACCGCCACAACCTGAACATTCTAAATTCGACAGTGTTAGTCAGTTTCATACAGATAACAGAGAATTCAAGAGTTCAATGGTCAAACGTGCTGCTAGTTTTAGCTATTTTGTGACACATCTTGCGCGAGCTTTAAAGTCCAATTTAAAATTAAGCCTTAAAAGTTGATTTTAAATAAAAATTGATGTTAGCAGTTTACAATATTTCGATGTTATATTATTTGGTGAATTTTATTATAGAAAATTGTGATCTATAAAATATTTATAATTTCAACAGTTTAAAAAATAAAATAGGAATAAATTACTTTGGAAAGCGATATAGTAATTATAATATTAATAAAGATAGAATTTTATGATAATGTATACTATAGCATATACTAGTATTAATAGTAATAATAGTAAATAATATAATAATAATATCATTAGCATTATTACTATATAGCATATAATAACATTTTCCAATATTTTGATCATAAACAACAACATTATCAGTACCATTATTATTGTTAAACAATCTGAGTACAAAGTGTCAATACCTGTTAACCCACACTATAAATAATATGTTAACGAACGGACGTGATACTGTTCCCTTATCTGTTGTTCTTTTTTACAAGACGCATAACTCAGATATATTCTGTCACTTATTATGCCAGCCGATTCGCCGCCTCTCACCGATAGGAAACACGGAGATAACTTTTTTCTAATAATAACGTTATCGTTGGTATCGGTATACTCTAAACGAAACTATTATTCAAACTTTCCATGTCTCATTATAATACTTAGACATTTTTAAAAACAATAAACATTCTACACGTTATTTATATAAAAAAAATTAAACTTGCATTACATATAATCTAAATAACCATCGATGCATTCTAAATTAAATTCCCCCACCTCATCGTCTCTCGTTGAACTACTAAAAAATTCTCACAACACTAAACACTCTAAAAATTGTTCATAAACAAAGACAAAGCCCCCTCGCAAATCCATTTTCCGACAAACAGCTCTCCGTTCCCGTAAACTTGAAATATTCCACGCAAATAGAACTGCGCTCGTCTTTCAGTTCTGTTTGCGATTCGCTTATTGAACTAATTGGCTTCGTTCGCGAGCACATTCTACATAGGCGAATAACGACGACGGACGACAAAGAGCGACTGCGTATATTTACCTTTGCTTCCAGCTGACATCGTGCTCGGTTTCGCGTTGCGGCAGGACTCCATGCTCTACGAACGGCGACTGGTCGACGACTGGAGCGAAACGAAAGTCGGAACAGAATGCTCCGCGGACGAGACTCGAGAAGAAGAAAAGAAAAGCGGAGATAAGGAAAAGTACGGGGGAGGGTCGTAAGACGATGCAAAGGAGATAGCGGACGAGGAGATAACGGAGACGGTGGACAACGAACCTCGTACTTGGGACACTGTGGAAGCGAACAACAGCTTCCAACTGCCGGGCGGCGTGGAATCGCATGCGTTTGATAACACTTCGCGTTGTCTTCTTGGTGTATGTTACAGTAAACGTGTGTTAGGTTATGTATGTATTAGATCACGCATGGATTGTAGCACTCATCATGTATTATAGCGCTCATGTATTACAGCACAAATGTATTACAGTACATATACAGATACGTTAAAAAAGTGTGAGTCATCGCTGGTCATCGTTGTGCAAGACACTAGCCACTTCATTGATAAGAGCAACGAGTCGCTATCTAATAAAGGCGCGGTTTTACGAGCGTGAATCATAATACACATTTACATACTCTATCTTGTCTTATTTTATTTTATTTATTATGTCTTTTCTGTTTACTTCATTCTCTCTTTTTTATTCTATTTGTTTCGTTCTTCCTGTATAGTTTATCTTGTCTTTCTTCATTTTATTTATTTCGTCTTTTCTGTTTACTTTATTTTGTATTATTTTATTTTATTTATTTTGTCCTTTCTCTATACTTTATTTTGTTCTTTTTAATGATTTATATTGTCTTATTTTATTTTATTTATTTCGTCCTTTCTGTATATTTTATTTTGTCGTATTTTATTTCATTCATTTTTATTTTATTTATTTTCAACCCCTATCTATTTAATGAAAGCAAAATCTCGTTTGCCTGGTGACTCATAATTGATTAATTATAACAATAGATTCCACTACTAATAAAGAGTTTCTTTACTTATATATCTAACTAAATTATTATTATTATACTAGAGAAATTAACCGATTTTAGAATCATTTGTCTCATTAGGTGACCAAGTATTAATAAGAGATATTTTACCATTGATAAAACGTGTCGTAATTGAAGTTAGGTATAGAGTATAGTCGATTCATGCTAAGAGATTCTAGTTCTGAAGTACTAATAAGATATGAGTACAGATAACGATAGAGATTATGTATTATAGCGAGTGAGAACTAAGTATACTTTGTTCATAGTATACGAGTTCGTATACTTTGTTTCTGCTGAATTTGAATCGCATAGCTTGAATGTGGTATAGGATTTCATATACCTGCTTTGCGTTACTGTGAATTTATTTAAAAATGTATTTTTGAAAATTCTTTGTTTTTTGAGAACTGCGATTAAAACTAAAAATTGTATACACAATTTAATTTAATAAAACTTGTATATTTTTTTCAACAATAAATTACTCAACTTATAATTGTTCTTTTAAATAATATATTATAATATGTTGTTAATAATATATAAACAACAATCACTACACTGCAACTCTTGATTTAAAACAAAAGTAGCCAAACTCAATTACAAGCAACAAAAGTGACATAAAACCATACCTCTGCTTTTAATAATTTTAATAAATAAAAAAAAAACCTTGGTAAACATTTATAGTTTGCCGAGATTGTCTCATTTTCTCGAATCATTTCCATCACAATTCCATAAAATCCACAGCCAAGCAATCGCAAAAATGCATCGTTGCCTTTTCCGATTTACTTCCACGTCGAATTAGCGCAAGAATCGCCATCTTTTTTCCGAACGCGTCCCTTTTTAATTAACTAATGGATCAACGTTCATAAAACGTTCGAAACCCGTGCGCCTTATTAAACGTTCCATATTCAACCAGCCCATTAAAACTGCTCTAAATATGGCATAACGCAAAATCTATTCCTAACAAAAATTTATTCCATCCAAATTAATTATCATAGCGTCTACCAAAAATTCTTGCAAATAATCTAAAAAATACTATTTACGACTCGGCGATCAATATTGTATTTCACGTAGACACGAACCACTGTTTTATTGGTAAAACAGTGATTCTTGAACTAATAATGACCAAATTTTAAAAATCCAAAAACGCGAAAACTGTCGCATAAATATTTTAACTGGAACAAATGCATTAAACAACAAAATACAATATTTCAAATATCAATCATTTGAACACAATTTGAACCATAGAACCCGCTTTGAACACCATGATAAAAGCGCCTTCGTGACGCATGTGTTCACCTAGTCCCCTTGCAACAGTTGATAATTGCAGAGTCCTGCGTTATCGACTCGACGATAAATAACAAATAAAATGCTGCAAATTTTCCACCAGCGAGCCGTGCCTTAGAAAAATCAATGTCATCCCCGCAACGTCGACTCGCGACTCGTTGAGAACGCGCCCGAGTTATTAAGCATAATTCCGGCCGTTCGTCGAGCCATTGATGTGCAACAAGTACCGGGACAGGTAAGCTCGATACCAGGTATTTTCTACTTTGTCGTAAACGAAGTGATGGGAGGAAGGGTGCAAACGACGCAGCGATGACGAACGATGTTTGCAAGGGGTGAATTGGAAGAGATAGGCGTAGTTGGATTTGGAGAGGTTTCTATGGGGTTTGGATAGGTTGCCATAGGTTTGGAGAGGTTTCTATGGGGGTTGCAGAGATTGCTATGACTTTGGACAGCTTGCTATAATTTCCTATAAGTTCCTACATATTTGAACAGGTTGCTATAACTTTGTTCAGTTAAGTACTATAAATCACCACAAGTCCCTACAAATTAAAACAATTTGCCACAAATTTGCACAGATACCTTTAAATCACCACAAGCTCCTACAGGTAGAAACGAGTTGCTACACCTTCCTCCAACTACACCCACAACCTACAACAACTCCCTACAACTTGAAACAGGTACCAACAAGGTCCCACAGGTTCCCGTTTAGGATTCTACTCCTAGGGCATGTTCCCATAGCGCGCCGTCGGCGATCGGTAATTCGTTAGCGCTATCATCGTTAATGTTCAATGCGCACAGGTGCGATGGATCGATCGATTGGTTCATCAACCGTGTCACCCCCCAGTACGTTCTACTTATACCGTTCGCTTTAACCGTGATCCGACACCGGTCTTAGGATCTCGACCAACGACGGGCACGCCGGAGAAAGATAATACGAGAGAGAAAGACGGTAAGAGAGAGAAAGATAATAAGAGGGAGAAAGACAGTGAGAAGGAGAGAAAGACAGTAAGAGAGAGAGAGACAATAAGAGGAAGAAAGAGAGAGAGAGAGAGAGAGAGAAAGATAGTAAGAGAGAGAAAGACAGTAAGAGAGAGGAAGACAGAAAAATGGTAAGAGGAAGAGGGAGGAAGGATAGAAGGGAAGGAGGTAGGAGCTTAATCCCTCTCGGTGGACCTGGACCATGGTTGAGCATCGTTCGCGACTGTCGCTACGGAATCAACATACATACGGGCGGCGCGCACTTAACGTACACACTCCGGGTACATATGTAAAAGTACTTCCGAGTCCACGCATGAATCCATACACCTCGCGCGCGCGGCATGGCGGTGAGAGCGGGGTCGGGGGTGGGACGCGGAAAGGGAGAGGGCACGCACACACCCTTGAAAGTTACACGGTAACGGCGGCGCTGAGCCATGGGGGTTCGCGAGGTGGCTGCTGGGCACCGAGAGAAACAGCCAGAGAGAGAGAGCGACAGCTAGAGAAGGAGAGAGTGAGAGAGGTAGAGAAAAAGAGAGCGACAGCTAGAGAAAGAGAGAGTGAGAGAGATAGAGAAGAGAAGACAGAGCTAGAGAGAGAGCGAGCGAAAGCGACAGCTAGAAAAAGAGAGAGTAAGAGAGACGGAGAGAAATAGCGCGAGAGAGAGAGAGAGAGCGACAGCTAGAGATAGAGAGATAGAGATAGAGAGGAAGAGAGAGAGAGAGGGAGGCAAGGATCCAGGAGAACGGCGAACAGAGGGAGAGAGGGAACGGGGTTCTCCGGTGCACGGTGGTGGGCAGAATATTGATCTGTGGGGTGGGCTTCGGGGATGGTGTCCTCGAGCCCTCCAACCCAGGCCACCCACTCTCCTCCGATCGTTCGTCTCTGTCCCGCCTGGGCGCCCGGCTGGCAGCCGAACCGGTGGTGGGGAGGACGCTAGTTGCGTGGTGGTCCAGTTCGCAGCTTCCCGCGAAATCGTGGTGGGACTGTGAGCGCCGGCGGGTGGGGGGGCCTCTCTCGCGGCGGCGGCGGAAGGGATGTCGAACGGATAGAGAGGGTGGCGCGCGCGCGGAGGAGGAGGTGGAGGTGGAGGAGGTGGAGGAGGTGGAGGAGGGTAGGTTGTACCCATCTCGGAGAGGCTTCCTCTATATCGCGGCGGTAGCTGCGAGTCGCGAGAGCTCGAGACCGGCAGCTCGTACACGACCCCGATCGCCTCTCATTTCAGGGTATTTTCAGTTTGGCTACCCGATCGCTGAACGCGGTGGTTTTTCTACCTCCCCCCTCTCTCTCTCTCTCTTTCTCTTTCTCTATCTTGCTCGCTCTCGCTCGTTCTCGCTCGTTCTGTCTTTATATCACTCGGTCACACTCTCGCACAGTTTTTCGCTCCCTCCGTCGTTACGTCTCTGTCACACGTACACGCTCGCGATCAACGAATCCCTCTCTCTCTCACTCTCTCTCTTTCTCTTCTGCCACCCCTCTTTCTCGTATACACAGCCATACACAGTGAGAGAGTGAGAGAGAGAGGGAGAGAGGCGCGTACGCGGACGGTCTCTTTCCCGTTTTCTCGATCTCTCTCCCCTCTCGCCACATCCGCCGAGCTGTTGCCCCTTTGGCTCTATCCGCGCACACGCCTCGCTTCTGTCCGCTTCACCTTTTTCTCGACCGCTCGTCTCAGTCTACCGCGAGTCGCCTACGCCTGCCCGTAGACGCCGCAACGTGGTTCCGCGTGTGATACAGTGTTCACGACGACGAGAAGCAACATCACCGTCACCACCATTAACCAGCAGGAGCAGCGGCAGCAGGAGCACCGATCAGTTCCCTCGGACAGTATAGTTTTACCTTCACAGCGCGCCGATCTACCGGCCCGAGACACTGTCCTGTGTCCCCGTAGCAGCGGCCGGCGCGAGCGAACGTACCACATACACGCACGTATATACGCTACGATTTCCCTTGTATCTCGTGCCAGAGAGAAACGCGGGGGTTCACCCGCCAGTAGAAGTGATCGAGTGGTAGGAGCCGAGCCGAGCCGAGCTGCGCCGAGGCTCTCCGCCTAGCTTGGTTGTATCCAGCAACAGGGTATACGCGAACGGGTTACGCGGCGGCCGCGTCGCGAGAACCGCGCCATGACAAGGTGATATACGCCAGCGTGTGCGGACCCAGGGTCATCGTTCCGATTTCCACCGGTGGACCGGGGGATGTGATCGACGGCCAAGAAGAGGGTGGCGGCGCGCGCTCGGGCAACAGACCGCGCGCGAGCGAGAACCGCGGCGAGTGAACGGGGAGCGAGGCGGCGCGAAAGAGTGAGCTGGCGGAAGGGACAGAGGGGGGAGCGAGAAAGGGAGATAGAGATAGAAAGAGAGAGAGAGAGAGAGAGAGAGAGAGGGAGAGAGAGGGAGAGGTAGATAGAGAGAAAGAGATAGGGTGCAAGTGAGAGAGAGAGAGAGAGAGAGAGAGAGAGAGAGAGAGAGAGAGAGAGAGAGAGAATGGTTTTCTACAGGAGCGAGGGTGGCGGCCGCGCGAGCCACGGGAAGACGAAGTGTTCCGCGAGGATCTGATGCGAGAGGAAACTCAGGGAAAAGTGGGAGCAGCCAAGAGAGCACGCTTGGCCAAGTTGCCTGGATACGGGCAGCAGCAGCAGCGACAGCAGCAGCAGCAGCAGCAGCAGCAGCAGCGGCGGCGGCGGCACCGTGTTGCGCTCACCGCTCCGGTGAAGGTAGGAGGCAGAGCGAAGGAGGTGGAAGGTGGTGCTAATACCCAAAAGGATGGAGGATCCGGTGGACAGTGGTAGAACGAAGAAGACGATGCACGAGGCCGATCAGCCGCCGAACGCAGGCTCGTGGTGCGTCCAAGTGCCGCGATAGCATAACCGTGTGCCCTCACGTCGGACAGAGGATACCCCCGTATGATAACAGTGCCGCGACAAGGCGCGACCGCGGCCTGACGTCCGACACCCCGATCCGTGTGCAGCCCAGTCCTGGGGGGGCCAGCCTCTCTCTGCGTTCGCGGACCTCCGAACAGCTTCTGCCGGAGCGGGTCGACGAACCCCGCACGTCGCCGCGATTCGTTCCAGCGCGTACATCGGATCGCCACGTTCGCCTGGATCTCGTCGTCCGACCGGACTTTTCTCTCTTCCAGCAGTGTGTGGCCGCGCGCGGATAGATATATACGACGGTAGTGTGCTCGGATCATCGCGCGTCGGTTCTCTAATCGCCGTTTGTTCGCCGTTTGGCGAGCGATACTCGCGTGTGACAGTGATACCGTAACCCGGTGACCGAATACGCCGGCCGACACCTGCGTTGCACAGGAATACTTTCGCGGCACCTCCTTCATCATCGGCTACACAGACGGACACCTGTGCGAACCGCGGAAAGGTATCATCGTCGAGGATATTATCGTCTACACGCGCACACACACGCACCGGCCTCTATCCGGACACCGAATTCGTGCGGCGAACGAAAGAATCGTCAGAGGTACGTTCGCACAACGGAACTGGCCCCGGAAGTACGAAGCTGACCGGGATCACTGTGGTACAACCCGGACGGCGACGTGTCCCGCCGTGGATACGGTTTCCATGTTCCATGACCTTTTTTTCCGATAACGACCAGCAGAGAGTCGGCGAATCGAAATTCTCGCGAGCGGATCGCACGGAATTTCGGCGGAACGAAGACTCGTCGGATCTGTGATTGGAGCGATGGTTTTTCGAATGAGAGTGAGGATTGTTCGATCGGGAATTGTTCGAGTGCGATCGAGGTGGGGAAAGTGACGGGTTTTCTTATGGTGAGCTCTGATAAGGGCTGGGGAACGAGGGCGGAAAATTTCGGATGTCGGTACGGGGAAATGGGAAATCTTTGATCTTGGGGGTTGGTCGATTCGATTTAATTTGATGCGATCTGGCTCGATTTAAGTTGGTTTTATTGAATTGGATTTTATTTTTTAGGATGAGCTTGACTTGACTTGACTTGACGCAATTTGATTTATCTTAACTTGACTCGATGTATTTTACTTTAACTAGACTATATTTAATTTATCTTAGCTTGACTCAATTTAATTTAAATGAACTTGACTCAATGTAATTTACTTTAAATTGACTCAATTTAATTTAAATTAACTCGGCTGAATTTAATTTACTTTAAGTTGACTCCATTTAAGTTACCCTTTAACTCGACACAGTTTAATTTAACTTAACTTTGCTCTACTTTATTTACCTTAACTTGACTCTATTTAAATTACTTTAAATTGACTCCATTTAATTCACCATAACTAGAGTCAATTTAATTAAAATTGACTCGGCCAAATTTGATTCACCTTAAATTGAATCCATTTAATTTACCTTTAACTCGACCAATTTTACTTTAACTTGACTCAGCTTACTTTAACTTGACTCAGTTTACTTTAACTTAACTCGACTCAATTTAATTTACCTTAACTTGACTCAACTTAATTCCACTTAACTCCACTCAATCCTATTTAACTCAAGTTAATATAACTCAATTCAATTTCGCTTACTCTAATGAAATTTACTTTACTAGTTTACTAGTTTATTTACACGACCGAAGCCTAATTTGTCGCAACAAAGAAGTAAAAGCTAATAATACAGAAGAAAGAATTTCTGAATAATTAGGTTCAGGTTATAACAGTCTAAGTGAACTAGAGTTTTAGCGATATTGGCTGGGAATACGTCTAATTTGTCGGTATATTGTCGTTAACAAATTGAAGTGTCCCCTAAAAATAAATGTGCGCCGCCTCGTGACAACGGCTTCCGACGAATTGTTTTTAAGTCGGCGCACGTCTTCGCGATGGGAAACAATACCTTCTCAGTTGCAACGCGATCACTGTTGCCTCGAATCCGATGGCACATAATACGTCTGTGCACATTGAAAACATAAAACGATATTATAGTATTCCATATAATATAGAATACGCGATAATACTATCAATAATAAATCGTATTAAACGAAAACCCTATAAATCCCGAAACAGAACTATTTTTGCCACACATTTACAATGGCTTCGACAGCAAAGGGTCAATTTCGCAATTTTTTTTTACCAGGCCGAGGAAACACCGATACGGGTAAATATCGAGCATATTTTATGGGGGCTCGTTAAAAGGAAAAACATCGAGGTGAAAAATAGAGCGGTGTCGACGGACGATGATTTACGTTGATATTTCGACGCGGGCGCCGTGATTTGTTCTATTAAATAGATACCGCGTAAAAGCGAGAGCAAGTTTCACGGTTTTCGATGCGTTCCCGAGGAAATGTATTGTGTTCACCTAAAGCGGTTAGCAGTAGTATGGGTCGGCCATACGTCGGACCAGTAACCTACTGCGCCTCTCTCTCTACCCCCGACAAAGCTATTATAAATGCTCCGCGATACTTTCTGGCTTATTTTGTTTGCGCGGATCGCAACATCGCGGGGATCATCGTCTCAATGGTATACAGTTCGAATTTTACGCTTGTTAAAAATAAAAATTTAAAAAGAAAAATTTTCCTAGTAGATCGGTAATTGATGTTACATAACCTATACAAAGTCTCAGTATATTTTATGAATTGATTAATGACGAATTTTATTAGAATACACTGTAGAAATTAATTTCGTGCAATAGTGACGCTTGCAAAGAGATTGTTGTTTCCGACAAAATGGACGTATTCAACTCACAGCCATTAACTCTTTAAAAACGTGTTCCTCTTGAATTAATAATAAGGGTTAAGTGATAATAAGGGTGTCACGGTAATTACGCAATTTAGGGATCGCCTGGCAGATTTCGAGGGTTTCAAATATTAAGGTCTTTTACCCTCAAGTATCAAACCATCTTGCAATAGCATAATATAATATAATATACAATAAAATAATATATAATGTACAGTACAATATAATATACAAACAACAGATAATATAGAAAGAATAAATGGTACGGAAATAATAAATAATATAAAAGTAAAAAATAGTGCAGAAATAAGACATAATATAAAAATAATAAATAGTGCAGAAATAATACATAATATAAAAATTGTAAATGGTGCAAAAATACTAGCCAACATAAAAATAATAAATAGTGTAGAAATAATACCTACCATAAAAGTAATAAATAGCATAGAAATAATACCTAACATAAAAGTAATAAATAGCGTGGAAATAACATATATTATATAAAAGTAATAAATAGTGTAAAAATACTACGTGAAATAAAAGTACTAAATTATTATTTAATACAGCAACCCCGTAGGGACAATATAATAAATTCCGCGTGCAAATAAATAGGCGCGCAGGTGCGTAAAAGTTTCGATCCGGTGTGTTCCCTTTATTAAATGAAATTAAAGTGAACTGAAGTTGATCTAAACTATAGGACGGACTTCGTTCTCTACAGGGCCAGACAGTATATTCTCTCTATCTCTCTTTCAACGATGAACCTAGCTCGCAAACTCCCGGCCAACATTCTATTAAACTACCTGTAGAATTTTAATCTTCGGTGGTCTTCCGGAACTCAAACAAAATTGAAATATACGCGGCCTTTAGAAACTCGTTCTTTATTGCAACGATTTCCAACGTTAAATTTTGGTTGAAGTCTCGGAAGAAACGAGAAAAGTGCTCATTACGTTGCTAATGGTTTTTTGTATAAATATGTTTGAGACTATTATTGAATGATTATTAATATACATTTGAAACGATTTATGTCAAAAATTAGAGGAGCCAATAAAAATACTGACAAAACATTGACGGCATTGCAAAAATTTAATGACTTTATTTTGTTGTAGTTAACTTGTTGAAATTGTTGTAGAAGGATATAAATGTTTGAAGAGTTCTAATTTTTCGTAACGGATCCGCAATATTTATTTTATTTCGCGTTAAGATCTACAGTGACAATATTATTTTATTTTGCATTAAGATCCACAGTGACAAAACTTCTTCATAATAATGATTTCCTCTTTTAATAATAATATAATATAATAAACGCAAATAAATAAAATAACCTTCACCAAGAAGACTCCACAGCATAGTCATTAAAAACTCATCTATAGTTTTCCAAATTAACCATCGAATTTCAAAGATCAATTTCAAATGGCTCCACTCCGGAGCCATCGGCTGCGAACGTTTAAATATTGTAGAAGCAAGCCGCCAGTTGGAAATAGTGTCACCACTATTGTATATTATATTATATATTATACTATATATTACCAACAGTGACCACGGAATTCCGTAATTACCGAGCACATAATTATACTACTGGTAGACCGATGGGGGATGAAAAAAAGGGTCATGGAACGACGAAACCGGGAGTCGTTCGAATTCGATTACGGTGGGCGAACAGAGAGAGAGAGCGAAAGAGAAAGAGAGAGATAGTAATTGAGAAACTGAAATAATGAGAGAGAGAGGGAAAGAGAGTGAGAAATAGGAAAAGAGAGAGCGAGAGAGAGAGAGAGAGAGAGGCAAATAGAATGAGATAGTCAAAGAGGCGAGAAACGAAGAGAAAGAACGTGAGAGTAATCGAGGAAGTGAGAGAGAAATAGAAAGTGGCAGGAAGAGTGAAAGAGCGGGGGGTGTCACGTAACTAAAAACCGAGTTCGAACGACGAAAAGAATCCGCCGGCGGGTCGCCTCGTCGCCCGGAATCGCTGCTCGGCCGGTCCTGACATCAGGGAACAATTATTTTCAGGAGTTAAACAGGAGCATGCCCGAAGCGTGGGAAAACTCGGTGCGGCGGACCTAGGGAAGCAAGCAAGGAAGCAAGCAGGCAGGCAGGCAGGCGCTATACTCTTGTTCGATAGGAGCGCACACGCGGAGGAGTTCGGAGCCCGAATGGTACATTGTCGCGTGCTCGGAAAGAGATGGGGAAACGTTCGTTAGCGACGGCCTCGTAGAAAGGGTTGGCTGTTGCACGACGCAAGGAGGGGGCCGGCTATAATAAATGCGTCGACCGACCGGCGAACTGTTACGCGATCGCAGCCCGGTGTCATGATCATAATCACCGTGAGCGCCCACGACGAAGAGTTTCCGGGCGACGTGCGTGACGGTGATCGCGGCTAAGAGAAGTGACACGGAAGGAGCCACCCACCCTCGTCCTCATCACCCTCACCCCCCAGCTGGCGAGCGGGGACAAGAGTTCGGGATATCACGGAACGCGCGCGATATATACCGAGGGAAGCGAGGCCGGTAGCAGAAGACGCGAGTACAGTGTGTGTGTGTGTGTTCCGCGTGGCCGACCTTTTCGCGTGCGGCGGATATATACGCCGGGCACCACGGGTCTGCGGAATTCATTTGCCATGGCGTACCAGACGGGAGTTCTGCCGCAGATGCGAATAAAGCTTTGTATGGTCACCGCCGGTCTCCGAATACTCCTTTTGCTCACCGTTCTACCTCAAGGTAAGTCTCCTACCGAACCCCTCTTTCTCTGATATATATATATATATGTATGTATATATAGATATAGTATGTGGATTTTCTCGTCGTCGACGATTTTCAATCGGGACCGAGCAATCTCGCGCCGGCCGTCGCGAATTTGTTTAGGCTGAAGGCAACCTATCGTGGATTTAATTCTGTTCGATGAAAATATTATATTCGAATGGTCGAATATAGTGATTATAGGATCTTGTTAGGTTATTTTACGTCAGAAAGTATCCCGAGATCGAAATAATCTCTAATTAGTTATTAATTGTATTAGAAGAATTTGACAAATTTCTGTGTTTCTAGTTGGAAAGAAAACAATGCGAAATATATTAGTATATTAATAAAATTACTATTTATAATATTATACAATACGAATATTATACTATTTATAATATTATACAGTACGAATATTATACTATTTATAATATTAACAGTGCGAAATATATTAGTATATTAATAAAATTACTATTTATAATATTATATCAGTATATCAATTATTTACAATATTATATTAGACACATGATAAACCAACTTTCTAAGCAATCGTTAAAAATCGTCTCCGCTAACATTAGCACCGCAAATCCATTAGCATGATCGTACGATTCAAGCGTCGTTTCGGCGAAGGGACAGCCGTGGCTCCAGACGCTCTCGGCGGACGATCAGCCGTAGCCGTGGCGAACAGTCCCGGAACCGCGTGCCACCGTTATGTAATTCACGTATATAGAGCCGGGTTATATTGAAAATGTCGCCGGCAACATGTATAATACATCGTCTCGTCAATCATGATTACGAGAGCGGCACGCTCGGTGACAGCGCACGGTATAATGAAATCAGTCTCTCCACTTCTCTTCGTTACACTACCTACAAGTCGAATCGATACGACCGAACCGACGACGACGACGACGACGGTACCGCGTTTCTGCTTCCCATCCAAATGGCAAACACTTAGTTTTTATTCCGACCCGAATCCATCAACGTGTCGCGCGGGCACCACCGTTGTTCTCTGTCTGCGGTTTTAACCGGCGCGGTTTCCCCCCTCCCCCTTGCACAAGACGCGAATCTCCGCGTGTCCTCCTCGAATATCGCTCCTTTGTTGCCCCGCGTGAGCGATAGCTCGTCGATAGACTGCGAACTCGAGGCAAAAATTGTTGACATTATGGATGGGTCGATTGTTCTGATTGCTTGAAAGAGTTCAATTTTTGGGCATTTTGAGTGCTTTCTTGGGCTGGGAATATAATTTAGAAAGGGTAAATATTCTTCTTATTGCTCCATTAGGTTGCAAAAGTTATTAAGATATGGCAGTCTCTATTAATTATTAAAGGATTATTGTAATTGGAAAAATTGGGAAAAAGTAGAAAAAAATTAGAAGAAATTGAAAGGAATTAGAAAAAGTTCCATTTCTATGCGCCGAGTCGGTCTCCTTGGCTGCGAAAAGAATTAAGAAAGGTATCCATGGTAATCACCATTAATTAGCGAACTCTTTCTTAATTATTTTCGCGGGCTAAAAGAGCGACGAATTGAATAGAAATTGAATTCTTAAAATTTCTTCTCGTTTCTCCAATTTATCTTCTCGACCTATGCAATAATTACACTCTCAACAATTTTTAAACTTTTTGAAATCATTATTAAATCTCTTCACGTTGATTCTTGCAACTTATACTACAGTCATACTCTTAACAATTTTTCAAATCCTAACTTAAATCTTAACGTTGTTAAAAATTATCTTGGAACATAATTAAACAGTTCTAGCGTCGTCTCGGAGTCACCACCCGATTTCAAAGGGTTAACCCACCTAAGTTTGACGAACTCGCGAAAGGGTAGTCCAACCACCGTGTCCGATAATCTCTCGATTTTGGAAACGCGGCAATCAAGTTGTCCGCGCTTTGGATGTCCCGATTAAAAAGCTGTCAATTTCTTCTTTTTTTGTATTACCCGCGAGCCCGGTCACCCTCCGCGATCATTGATCACTCCCTCGGGTAACAATGGAAAAATACGAGGCGGCGAGAGAAAAATGTTTGTCCGAATAGGCCAATCGGAAACCGGAATCATTTTCACTTTTGTCCTCGTGATCGCGAGGGCCGTCCAATCTCATAACTCGTGAAAAGTATAAACGCGGTGAACACGTGGATCTGATTTTCGCGCTTTTATACAAAGAGCACCGCGCCGCCACCCTTTGTGCAGAGCGAGCGTTTTAAGAAACGCTTTGCGGGTGAAAAGGTTCATGGCCGAAGGTCGCGGATCAAAGCGTGCGATTCGTGAAAGCGAAAGGGGTGGTGGGATGATTTTTTTAATGTAGTTAATGTGATTTTAGTATTTTAGGATTTTAGTGTTTTATTATTTCGATATTTTGATCTTTCAATATTTTAGTACTTTAATATTTCAATATTTTAATATTTTAGTATATTAATATTTCAATATTTCAATATTCTAGTATTTTAATATATTAACATTTCAATATTTTGATATTTTATCTTTATTATTTTAATATCTCATCCTTAATATAAAGCGACATTTAATATAAAGCGACAAGAAAACATTTATTAATTAACTGAACTCTAGAACTTCTCTATAGAACGACCATTAAAACGTAAGTATTTCGAGACACGTGTCTGTAAAATCCAGCTCGGTTGTTTTTATCAATTTCGCGAACCAAGACGGACGGCCACCGCCGCGGAAACTATATTTCCCGCGCACATTTCTTCCTTTAGTTTGGAGATTACGCCCGATAATAAGTCATTCGATTTATCGGCGTGCTCCCGCTGAAATATCCCCTCGGTGGGACCAGATTTCATGGAAGAGTGGGGGTATCCACCCCGGGCGGCGCCACCTCTCTCTCTCTCTCTCTCGCGATCGTGAGTTATCTGGGCGCGCGAGGCGCGGAAAGCTCTCCTCGCAAGGACTCGGCCACGAGGCGCGCGAGGCGTATTTTTTCGTTCCGAGGTTTACCACGGCCGATAGCCGTTTCTCAATCCTTTACCCGGACAATGGGCTCCGTGGCGCCGGTCCGCGGCGATTTTTACACGGGGATAAATCGTCCCCTGGCTCGCCACCATTTCTTGCCGGACCTCTCTCTCTTTCTCTCTCTCTCTCTCTCTGTCTTTAGATTTTCACTCTCTTTCTCTTCTTTCTCTCTCTTTAAATTTTGACTCCCTTCCTCTCCTCTCTTCTCTCTCTCTTTCTCTCTCTTTCCTCGACGACAATCCGTGGATTAAAACGCCGTCGACGTCGACGCTATGGGATATATTCTGTTATCCCGTGCTATTCACGATCGAATCCGACACATCCGTGACATCATCGACATTCTAATCTGACAGACGATTCAGTGGGGAAGGAGTTTTTGTCGTTTTTTTGTCAGGTTATGTCAGGTGAATCGTTACTTTGACGCTGGATCCATTGTCATTGGTTAGGCGACTAGATTTTTGATTTGGTAATTGTTGATATGGTAAAAGTGATTTTTATTTAGAATTGTTGTATATATGTTCTATATATTTATTTAATATTTATAATACAGTATTTGATAATATTTATTTAATATATATATATTAATTTAATATTTGATAGTATAGTATTTGATCATTTTGAATGGAAGCAGTTTTGCGACTTTAATAATTGTGAAATAAAAGGAAAATTTAACAAGTATTTAATATAAATATGTTCATCACTATTTATAATATATTGGCTTGATATCTATATAAATAAATATATTATACACGTAATAAATATATTTATATTAAATATATTCGACAATTTCAAAAGGAAGCAGCTTGACGACTTCAATAATTATAAAATAAAAGATAAAGAATATGAAACTGGTCGTCTGATCAACAGAAGCATATTTATTATCATTTATTGTTATTTAAACTTTGTATAAATATTAAAGTTTAAATAAATTCTATCTTGTAATACTCACAAGTAGTCCACGAATTATTGAAAAATAGCTTATGCGAAATAAACCTCGTCTGCATTAATTACAAGACAACATTAATCGCAGCGAATAGCAAAATTTCCTTCTCCATTGAACAACTTCAATAACTAAATATTAATACATCAGAGACATAACCTGACTCGCACCATAAACGCATGAAATCCGCAATCTACCCTTAACTCAACACTTGTTAGACGCTATTAAACCTCGGTAGGGGTTCGTTATTAATTCGACGTTGCAATCAGTATAAACGGCAGATTTTAATGAACGTACGGCAATTAATATCATCATTATTAACGAATATAACCTATAATATGGAAGCAGTATTAAAGGAAATTTAAAATACCAGTGCATTATTTCCGTCTCACCGAAACGATTAAACAGCGTGCGAGTTCGCTGTTTAGTTTCCATTTCTGCAATCAACGCGAACGATTTATATCCCCCGGTCTTGAATTACCAAAGAGTATCATCAACCGTTTCATTATACAAGAAGCGATTCACAGGCGGACACCGCGTCGGTCTTCGTTTCGAATATCGTTATATTTCGGTAGACGCGTGTCAGCCGTCGGGTAACGGTGATTCAACGATGCCAGTTTACGCGATCGCGTTATAGGAAAATTGTTAGACTCCCCCCCCCCCCCCCCCGGATCGAACGTAATTTTTGCTAGAATTTCATTCGCCGGGGTTATTTCACGACGCGATTTCATTCCGCATATTTTAGACCGTCGCTCGATCCGCAAACGCCGGCAATAATTCTTGACGACCCTCGTCAACGTCCGATCGGACCTCGAGCTCGATCTCGTTCGTATCGCGTTCGTTTTGTTTTTATTAACCGCGGCCGGCGAAGGAGAATCGTCGTATAAACGTCGGCCGGGTCGGCGCCCGGGTCTACCGTGACCCGACGCGTACGAACCGGCCGTCCTCGCTCGCCGATTTCCGGCGATACGATGACACGAATGGCCGTCGCGCTGGGAACAATGAAAATGTGTTTGGAAAAATTGTTGAATCGAGCGGTGGATTGCTGTAAACATCGTCGATCGTTTAGCTGGGACTATGGCTCGATGTACCCGGGTTAATGTAATTCTGGGGAAACGAGAGCGCGGCGTAATCGTTTTGTAATTGTACGAAGCGTGGCCCGGTGATTTTTCCAGCCAGGGCGAACGCGCGGAACTCTAAAACAACGCGTCGTATTTCACTTTAATGAGACGCGTCCGCGCCGCGTGCGTCCCGCGAAGATTATTAATCTTTATTGGATTACATAAATCCGCGGTATTATTAGACGCTTTGTTCCCGTGGTACGTCACCGGACCGCGGCGTGACACCCCGGGGCTGCGAGCGGGTCGCGCGCAATTACGGAAAAAAAGATGGTGGGGCGCGAGAGCCCCCGGATTCTCGATTCTCTCGATGGACAATTATGTTAAACGGAGTCCGCCGTCGGGAAAACACTGCCGCCGGTTTTCGTTGCCCCGTTAATTAACTAGCTCGACGAATCGCTGACGCTAATGATCCGCGATTCGACCGGTCTTTGCACGGGTTTCAATTGCTCGTAATGGTAACAAGCGCTGCCCCGATTTATTTGGAATTTCAAATCGAACGCGCGAAACGCCGCGGACACCGTCGACGGTCTTCCTCGAATCGTCGATGCAAATCGAGCTAATCGAATCCGTTGGAAAAAAGACGCGGGGGCCGCTCTTAACCCGTTACCTCGAACGCGAAAATCGAGGAAAATATCGAAACATCTACACGGAATTTACCATTAATATTACTACTGTTATTATTATTATTTACTATTATTATTCACTTTAGAATTTTTTTAAATACTATAAAATACTACTGAAGGTACAAAGAGTAACTTAATATTAACCTAAACGTTAAAATATACATATTTATGTCTTAAAGAAAGAACAATGGCGGCTGAAACGTAGAAAGCAATTTTCGGTCGCCGTTAATTCGGCAGCCAACGCGCGAATTACAAAGAAACCGTATGGAAAAAAATCTATCGCCCTATACATAACTTTTGAAAACGTTAAGCGATTATGTTAGCAGCCGAGCTTCGAAGTCGCGTCGTCGTAATTTATTAAAAAGGTCCGATTAAATTGCCAGGCGGTTTGAAACGAGCTAAATTCGTGCCGACATTATGTTTCATTATTTCGCGCGACAATTTCATTTCGGCGCTGTTTATTTGCGAAACGTTTATTTCCGATCTCGCACGATGAATTTTTCCCGTCGACGTTCTCGCGTATCGCTGAACAAATTCCGGTTTGTTAATAGCGGAGGGAAGACGATGCAATATATTTGTTGCCGTTTATTGACACGAACAGGTTGCATTGTTGAGCGACCGCAGGCACACCGTCGTAGGACGAGTCTCACCTTTCCTTTTTAACCTAGCAGTATATTTATTTTAGAACGATCGATCCATCGCGTTACATCGCGCGAGTGCATAAGTGTTCGTTAAACTGAGAAACAAACAGAGTTCCGTGCTATTTCGATCTAACAACAATTTCAACGAATTAGTCGCGGAGAATTCGATTTTTATTCGGAACGAAGATCGGTTGCTTTTGTTGCTAGGAATAGAAAACAGTTAGCCATTTCATTAAATTATTGTGTTTTGCATTAAAAATAAATATTGGATTATATATTATAAATATCATATTATTTTATACATTTTAAATATTATGTTATCGTATACTATAAATGTTATATTATATCTTATATTATATACTATAAATATTATATTGTATCAAGTGCACTATATTTTTTATAATGAATATTATATTACATTATATAACGTATTTATAATATATTTATTATGCGAGAAATGACATCAATAAATACTAAATTACATTAAAACTAAATACATCGACGTTTCGCACTGCCTATAATTTTCACGCTATTTAAAACTACTAACAATTATAATCAACAACGAGTTCCCTAAAACTGTTGAATTATTCATCTGTAAAGTACGCGAACGCCGCGCCCGAAAATTTTTAATATAAACCTCGTCGGTAGTGCGGCAAGCTGACGGCACTTTTAAATAAACAAAGCCCGAGGATAAACGGCACGATATTAAAACAAAATAGCCGCGAAGTATAAAATTGGCGCAACGAAATCCAACTTCGGTAGTATGAGCCGCGCGCGCGCGCGCGCACTGCAATCTGAATTTCGTGCGCGAACATAATGGACTTTCTGAGAACATGCGCCGCCGCTTGTTGTATATTCGCAGTTTGTTTGTAAAATTCAATTTTGTCCGCGGCAGCGGAAGCCCTCTTCTTTGGCCCCGTAAACACGTTACATAATCGTTTCACCGTAATTACACTGAATTTTTATCCCGTTCCGGCGGCGCTGTTATTCCGTGGCGCGTTTCGCCTGTCAAACTTTGCCCGCGCGCGAAATTAAGCGTTGCAAAAATTATTATAATAATTAGGGGAATCTTCGAAATTAATACACACTATACTATGACTATACTATAATTCCTCGAAATTCATTTATTAATTTGTCGGCTGCCCTATCTTGATTCCTCGAAATTCATTCATTAATTCGTCGAAATCCATTTCTTAATTCCTCGGAATCCATTAATTAATTCGTCGACCACCATTCGTTAATTCTTCGTGAACGCGCAGCGAACGCTCTGCCAACTCCGTTACACGTGTGAAAGGCAGCATTATATCTGTCATACGAGCGGCGACCTCCGCGCGCGCAGGGTTAAGGCTCGAGGGTTAAAAGCGTAAACGGTCGGCTTCGGCGGTTTCCGCGGTTCTCAGCCTCTCGAAGATTTTTCCACGACTCTCTCTCTCTCTCTCTCTCTCTCTCTCTTCCGCCGCCGGTCCACGCTTGGAAACAACATTCATAACGGGCCGATATTGATTCGTAGAAACAGAGAGAGAGACCCCACCCTCTTCCGTCAGAGTCCGCGCGCACACATGTGCCGCCTCTTCTCCGCGTGCGAGCACGAGAGGCCGGCATTAACCGAAAGGTGTACTCTCCGTGCTCGAGAAAAGAGAGAGAGAGAGAGAGAGACTGGCCGGGTTACGCCAAGAGGGAAAATCTTTTTCTCTTCTACGATGGTAAGCCTTGTCGGCTTAACCCGTCCCCTATCTTTCTCTTTTTCTATCCTCTGTTCCTCCCGCGTTTGCATTTCTGCGGACAAAGTAGGCAGCGACGACGGCGCTTCAGGATTGAAAACGATCCGATTTGTCGCTCGACTTTGACTCCGAGTGGTTCTAAATTGTTTTTAGACTCCAGCAGTTTCCCTATTTTGCTTAGCATAATGTATATTATATAATATAGCTATATGTATTATTATAATATAGATTTATATATGTATTAATATAATATAAATTGCAATTTTTTGCAATTTATTTCATTGACTCAAGCCTTTCAATTTATTTAATTTGTAAAATTCCTTTAATTCCATTAATTCATTAAATTAATTGAATTCGTATAAAACTCGAAGTTAAACGAAAAAAGCACAGAATTCTCAAGGAACTCTTTGCACTAGAATATGACGCTGGCAATGAACGATAAGCTCGTGAAGAGGTTATGTCTGACTATAGCCGGGCACATTCTCCTTAACACGCGTTGAAATCGCGCGAACCGATGGAAGGAGTCAAAGCGAATGGAAATCTCCGCGTACATTTCGCGATCTTTTCTTCCCCTCCCCGGGGATGGAACGAAATAGTTTCGTACGCGAGAGCCTCGTTATAAAAGTTGTGGTTGTTGATGGCATCGGGGCAAAATTCAGCGAGTTCCAAAGGCCCGCGAGAGAACGGTCTCTCCGTTTTAATGAGATTTCGTTATTCGCCGTGCAGATAATTATGAAACTATTGTGAGACGATGGCAAACGAAAATTTGTTTTCCCTTCCGCGCCCGTTACGGATTCAACGAGAAACGAGACGATTCCGCTTGTTTAACAATTCCGCTGGGAAGCGCGTTTTCGATAAATAAACGCATTCATTTCGGGCGAAATTTTTATCGAACGTAATCGTTTTATCGGTGGAAAAATTGAATGACAACGATTGAGGGATGAAAATGTGTAACATTCTATTATTTCTATTTTTTTAATAATTTAATGTGATTTAATACAGGAAGCGGCAAGTTCCTGGGGCGATTCGTAGCAACTTTCTCCTTTACAACAATTTTCTGCGAGGCTTCGTTAACGAGTTATTGACGAAAAACAGTGGCCAATGAGACGCGAGCTCGACTGGCGCGAAGCGGTCTCATTGGTCACACAAGACGTCCTCGCACCATATACTTCCCCCAAAAAAACATATTCCACTGAACACTCGATCCTTTCTCCTTCTACAACGCCACATGCGTCTCTCTAATTGCAGAAAGAGTTCTTTCAAAAAGTACGTCGTCCATCGACGCGAAATCGGACACAGCCGGGGTCAACGAAATTTTAATTGGAAACTGCGATATCGGATCACGGAATCGTCCAAAATCCCGTGCTCGAAATTATCGTATCGCTCGCCCCGATGACTTATGAAAATTGTATACTCGGCCCCGGCCTCACCCGGACGCCGAAACTTTTGTCGTTGCCGGCGACGAGATGGAAATCACGATCCAAATTAACTCACCCCACTCTCTCTCTCTCCCCCCCCCCCCCACACACCCTATACGTTATTCTAGATGACAGTATAAATTTCATTCCCGAAAGTTCTAAACGCGTTCCTTTGGGTGTCGGCCCCCGGCAGCAGCATCGGAATGATTAATAATCTGTCGTGAAACTAGAAATACCCATGGGGCTTGGTTATAGAACGCTGCTGCCTCTGCTGCTGCAACGCCGGCGACGGCGGCATCTTCATCATCTCGTTCGCTCGCGCGCGCGCGCGCGCGCCCCGGCAACTTCGCGAAATTTCGCGCGCCGCGCTGAGAAATGCGAGAACGGATGAACTGCTCCCCCCTATCCCCCGGTTCGCGGACCCCTCGTTTTTCGGGCTCGTTTGGATCCCTATCCATGGCTCACCTGGTTGGCGAGGGTGGAGCGGCGGAAGGGGCGAAGCGGAGCCGATTCATTTTATTCAAATCGCGCGATAGTCGTAATGGTGGAGAACGAGTCTGGGTGCCCTTTAATGGTGATTTACGGCGCACCTGCGGATATAGGTGCTTTTTAACAATTTTCGGGGTAGCGATGGAGATCGACGATGGTTGGTCGTGATTGTTAAACCTTTGCCTTACGATTTAATTTCCAACTTTGGTGGCCGAAAGCAACATCAAAGCGAAATAGAAAATTTAGCGATAAAATAGTAGGTTTTGCCGCGGGATAGAAAAAATGGCAAAATAGAAAATTTAGTGTAAAAATAGAAAATTTAATGGCAAAATAGAAGGTTTGGCAACGAAATAGAAAATTTAATGGCAAAATAGTGGCAAAACAGAGACTATGCCAAAATAGTAACAAAATAGAAAATTTAACACCGAAACAGAAAGTCCAGCATCAAATTAAAATCACCGCCATCAAAATACAACAAAAACCTTCAAACAACCGACTTCATCCTCGCCATTCGACCAACTCGCCGAATTCTACATCCACCTACATCTTCTCCCTTAAACGACGAATCGTCGCCGTTCGCTGAAACAGTTCCATTGTCGCGTCACGCTTACAATTCCTCGCGGAAACTTTCGGAAGTTTCGGCGGGCGCGCAATGGCCGAACACGGCCCGCCGCCGATTAAAAGTTAATCCGCGTAGAACGCGACGGAACAAACGGACGGATTTATTCGATTCGCCGTTCGGTAATCGGTCGTAGAAATTGAATCGAAACCTTCTGCCCCGCGTTACCCGCAACGGTGGCAATAGCGCCGTAGTCGTAGCTTCGGCTTCTAATAGATTCGGCTATTAGCTGCGCCGGCTGCAATAACCGATTCGGCGGAGACACGGTTCGCGGCCGTTCGAGTTCGTTCGAAGGGCGGAGGGGAAGGGGCAGAGGGTTTCCGGAAACTTTCGAGCAATAATTCTCGGGCGGCTAGGATTATTTACAAGCAGGACGCGCGAAGATACGCGAAAGCGACGGCCATTGCGGTTGGCTAAGAAAGATGTTTTTTAACCGGTTAACCCTTATAGTACGAAGGGTTCGACCCCCACAATTTTACAATTTTACAATTATAAATAATTTAATAATAGAATGCAGAATTTAAAATCGACTAGCTAAAGGGAAAAAGAGAGAAAGAAATTATTCACGAAGTTATGAAAGAAAAACTAACCTTAAAGGACCTAAGGTCCCCCATTTTGTACTCGAAGGGTTAAACGATTATAAATAAATTAATAATAGAATGCAGAATTTGAAATCGACTAGCTAAAGGGAAAAAGAGAGAAAGAAATTATTTTCGAAATTATTAAAGAAACCTAACCTTAAAGGACCTATGGTCCCCCATTTTGTACTTTAATTGTTAAATATGATTGTCGACTAGCATTTGATGTTACTTATATATATTTATTACCTATATTTATTTACTAATAAATACGCTTGACATCCGACGGAAATTCGCGTCGCAGCGAGCGGCCATCTTCTCGCAGTCAAAGACTCGCAAAATGGCGGCGCACGCGAGGCGCTCGGCGACGCTCGAAAAATCCGCGGAGACGTTGGAGGACGAGCGGAAAATTTCAATGCCGTTCAGATAGTTCGGAAATATGGAATGCGAAACACGCGCGCGACTATAGTTGGTTCTCCGTCGTCGAGCCGTCCGCTCGAGATTTGTAGCTGGATAGTCGCGAGCGAACAACTTCAATGCTCCATGGAATTTATGTCCGCCAGTCACGCGACTCCCGGACCGCGTTCTTCTCTTTTTTAATCCATTTTATTTGGGCCGGCTGTCTAACAATATTCTGCAGAATTTTTATTGTTGTACGGTAACATCATTTATTTGTTTCATTATTTGATTTCTGTGTTTTTGACTTTGGTATCTATTGTATGGTATTTTATGGTGTTGTATGGTGGTGGAACTGTATAAGTTGTTGGAGGTACAGGGTAGTAAAAGGAGAAGAAAATATGATACTAAATTAAATAAATTATGTTAAAAAAAAACTATAACAAGACAGCTTTGTAATAAGTTAATTTGCAGGTTGACATTATTGCTCACATACTATGCGATTAAATGTCCCATTTCGTATTAAAATAAAGAAATAAAAACTTGAATAAAGAAATAGCAATTTTATCAATATTATATATAATATAATAACTTTGTTAAAAATTTAAAAATAATTTTAAATTATTTTAGACTTTTAACGAAGTCTATTAAAAATAATTTTCGAAAGTATTACAGTAATTTTAATGGCGGCGCAGAGTCGCCACTCGATTGTTAAAAAATAGCAATGCTAAATCTCGAAGCGCTGCCGATACCTCAAACTACAGTGTCTGCAAGCAGGTTCGGGTATAAATAAAGCATGAATTTTTGACGAATTTCGCAGGCGAAACGTCCGAGCGCGCCTCGACGCCGCCGTCTCTTGTCTTATTTCAGGGGGCGAATACCGGAATGGAATTTTCGTCGGGATGATTCTGTTTCGGGGAAATGATTTCTTCTCGCCATGGAAATGATAGAGAGAGGATCCTTTGACCCGGAAGAATTTGACGCGCCGGTGTTCTTACGTACCGCCGTTTTATGAATGAAACATTTTTCTCAAGTAGATATCTCTGGCCGGATGGTTCTCTCGCCGGGCATTAGAATTTGAATTTCTTAACACCTCGAAGGCGTTGTATATGGAATCGAGTTCAGCCCGCGTTAGGATCCCGGAATTGTCTTTGCATTTCTAAAACGTCGGATATTTCTGCATTCGATTCTCTCTATTCGATTCTCTCTATTCTTTGTCAGGTTATGTAAGAAACTTCCTTTCTTCGTTTATTCTATTTATTTTCTGTCAGCCGTCTCTGCGGGAACATGTTAAAATATTCATAACATTTTAGGTTATCCCAAAGCCTTGCATTGACAAAATTATTAGGATATCTTATCCTATGTTAATTAGGTTATTATTAACATTTTAGGTTATCCTAAAGCTTCGCATCGACAAAATTATCAAGATGCCTTATCGTATGTTAATTAGATTATTATTAACATTTTAGGTTATCCTAACGCCTCGTATGAAATTAGTGCGATCGAAAATCATAGTAATCATATAATTTGTAATACTTGTAGTAATTGTACAATGACAGTAATTGTAAAGAACATGGTACGTCAAGGGGTCAAGAGCGTCAAAGGACAGTTGCGACTTCGCAGACGATTTCCGTCAGTGAAACAGAAGCGATCGTTAAACGAGAGATCGCCGGAGCCTTATATCGTAGCTCGATTTACGTTTATGACAATTTCGGGTTTACTTTGCCGACTACTCCAAACAGCGGGGCCAATCAATTCGGCTCCCTCATTGTACGCTGCCCTCAATCTCCGCGTCTCCGTTAAACGGGACAGCAGGAGCATCAGCTCTCTCGGATGTGTGTTTTAGCCTTTGGTGCCAGGCCGGTCCGATCGGAAGCCGTTCCGGTAATTTTATGCAAATGCTAAAGAAGCTCGCTTCCTTCCTTGCTTGCTTGCACGAGCCGTGATTACGGTCCGAAGTGTTTCAATGTGTGTCTCTCGGAGTAAAACTGTCCATAATGCGAGGAGACGCCGTGTATTCCAGAGTTCCCTTTGACGGATCACGGTGCAATATATCCCTTAAACGACGCGCTTAACGCGAGGGAGGGGGGAGGATATTAAGATTCCATCGGTACCGTTTATTATTAAAACGTCTGAGAGCCGCGCGGCCGCCTTAACAATGATTTCACTTTACGATTACTAGACCGCGGGATTTTATACGTTCGACGGAGGAACTCGGGCATGAGTAATTTAAACGGAGACGAGGTCGTCGTACGGAGTTCCTGGAGGATATTAACTTCAACGAATTAATTAGTTTATCGAGCGAGGAAGTAATTCCTTGTTCGCGTCAGAGTTCCCGCGATCGCAAATTTATTAATTATTTTAAATTATTCAGACGTTAAACAAATGTCTACGCCACTGTCTTCGCCGATTCCAACACAAACGATTGAAAATAGTTGCGTTCTAAAATAAAGAATAATATCTCTCACCCCTCCTAATAATCTTAGCAAGTATAAAAATAATATATAAACATCATAAAATTCTTTTAACATCGTCGTTGTATAAAACGTCACCTATTCGTATAACAAACGCATAAAATCAACGATAGCGTGAAATGAACAGCAGTATAATAGTGTCCTAACATTCTATAATTTTTACATACCCTTTTACATAACCCTTTGCACTCGAAGCGATTCTAATGCGTAAATCCAAACTTGCTATTTCGACCAGCTGTAGTACAGTGCTTGCTATAATTTATAAATTCTAAAACGTAACCTGACACACCGGGGCGATCTCCACCGGGCACGCTACGTCATTTACCAAATCTCTAGGCACCGTGCAGGGTGTTCCACAGCTCGCCCCGCTGCGCCGCGCCGGCTCGAATTTTCCTGCAGAAGGCTTAGGCTCTGTTCACCGATAGTCGAACGATGCACCGGCCGATATCGATGCATCATAATCGGTCAGCAGCGGCTGGTAGACGGTGGCCCCGTCGCGGCGCCCGCTTTGCACCTGCCCGACGCCATGAGACTTACTCCCTTCCTTTTTCCATACACACACACACCCCCGCCTCCCCCTACGGTTCTTCTCGAGCGTGGACGTCGAAGTTGCAAAAGGGAGAGCTGCGAGCTACGAGGGCGAGAGCGACGGAAATAGGCTGGCGAAGGAAACGAGGGAAAGCGAGACGGAGTCAGACAGAGATGGATAGAGTGAGATAGAGACCGATAGAAAGAGAGAGAGAGACACACACAGGCTGAGAGAAAGAGAGAGGCAGAGACTAACAGAGTGAGTCAGAGACTCACAGAAAGAGCGAAAGAGACTGACAGAAAGAGCGAAAGAGAAAAAGAGGAAAAGAAAGAGAGGGAAAACGAAAGAGAGAGAGAGAGCAAGAGAAAGAGAGAGAGAGGGGGGGGGGAGAGAAGCGGAAAGATCCCTTTTATAATTAGGCCCACGGGCGAAGCGTTGCTCCTCTAATTACCTGTCCAACAATCCGGGGAGCGAACGAGCAAGTGGCTCCCGCCTCGAGACTAGCCGCCTTCGTTGTTACGGAGCTTATTCAGTTATACGAACGGATCCGTGGCAACCCGTTACCCGTCCTTGTACACCATTTTCTTTTTTTTTTTTCGTCAGCACCGCTCCTGAACATTCCGGCCGACCTAGAATCCCTTGTGCACGGCCGCCGCCGCGTTCCAACGGACGATGCTCTCTCTCTCTCTCTCTTTTCTCGTCGACGACGGTCGTTCTAAACGTTGCCGGAAAACGATCACCGCCGCGATATTTTTTCTGTCACGGTGTCCCGTAAGAATTTTTCTCGACCTCGACGCCCCTGTCCGTGACCTCGAGAGTGTGTGCTCGATGAAAATCAGCGATATAGCGCGTGCATTATATAATGGATGCTGTTAATATTTCTAGGATAGAGGAATCATTTAACCCTTTGCACTCGAAGGTATTACATAACCTAAAATAATTTTTCTGGCTTATATTGTCTTGATTTTGTATAACAAAATTCATTTTATATGCAATCGAGTCTCGTGACTCGTATAATAGTTAAACTTTTAACAATTTTTAAATGTAAGCTTTGGCGATGTTTATTGAAAATAATTTCGATACGTGTTGCAACAATGTTAATGGTATTGCTCGAGGGCAAAGGGTTAACGCATCGAGCGCCGACAATCGACCACCAAAATTCCCCCTTATAGTTGAAACAATTTAATTAATGTCGATTTAATGTATAATAAATGTATAATAGATTGGAAACCGACATTGCTTTCTTACCAAATCAAAACCGCTCCTTCGCGCTTTTCGATTGGAAAACAGCGAAGACACGTGACAGTCGTACAATTAAACAACGAAGGGGACGGCATTGATAGGTTTCGCAGCGGCGCGGTTTTAACGGCGTTAGGCAATGGGCGCGCCCGAGCGGAAGACGTTTAACGCGCGCAGAGAATTCGCCGCAGAGACGCGAACGCGTAGCGGAAACGCGAACTTAATTGAAACAGAAAATCGCATTTAGGTTAACGAGCGAGCTTTAGATCGCGCGAACGTGCGCGCCCGGCTACCCCCCACCCCCTCCCGGGGGTACGTATGCGTTTCCTTAATCAGCACCCAATTATTACATTTCATCTAATTATGCGAGGGTCCGGTTATTCAGCGTCCGAGCCGCAGGCCCTTTTCCGGCTCTTTTTCCCCCCACTCCCCGACCCTTTTGTTTCCGCTGCGACAAAGAGCAACGTTCCCGTCGACCTCTGTAACGTCGCGCCGGACACCTCGATACTCCGTGAAGGCTATGGTCGGTCGGACACGGCTATTTTCGAGCGGAGAGTTCGCGTAGTGCGCAACCAGAATTATCTACAAATCATCGCTGTTCATCCCTCAAATATTTAAATTAAAATGCAAAAGCATTTCGACCGCTTTCAAAAATAAAACAGCTGAAAGCTCAAATATTGTATTCGGGGAGGAGTGGGGGGTGGGTGGAATGCTTAGCTTCCTTTCTATCCGGTTACGTTAATACAAAACGTGCCTCGAATATCGCCCCCTAATTCCATCCGAGATCGAGAAATGTAAAACTTAGCATGTGTTTGGTCGTAATAATCCCCCCCCCCCCCCCCCCTACAAGATAGCAAAAGCACGGTGAAACCGTCGTCTCTGGTCCCAAGAATAAATTAAGAATTCTACGAATGTTGCGTAAACATCGTCTCACAATATTGTTAATAATGTTTAATGGTGCCTCAGAGCCGCCACTCGAATCCAAAGGGTTAACTTGCTTGATTTAAAAAATTCAGTGAATTAATGGGTTCAGATTATGTATCGAAGTAATAGACTAAAATTATTTATTACATTAATAGGTTCAAATCATGTATTGAAGTAATAGGTTTAAATTATGTATGGCAGTAATAGCTTTAAATTATTTATTAAATTAATGCGTTTAAATAATGTATCAAAGTAATAGATTTAAATTACTTATTAAATTATTAGGTTTAAATTATGAATCGAAGTGAAAGCCTTAAAACATTTATTAAATTAATGAGTTTAAATTATTTACTAAATCGATAGATTTAAATCATTTACTAAATTAATAAATATAAATCACTTACTAAATTAATAATCTCAAATTATTTCCTAAATGAATACACTTAAATCTCGTATTTAAAATCAATTTTACCAAAACTTAACCTAGAACCCTGCCACGTGACTGCATCGAACACACCGAGCGATTCTTCTCGGTAAACGCACGCCGAACGGTACCTCGAGATTCTTAACAGGATCACTTCTTTACCGTTCCCGAAAATGTAGCGGCAATCCCCGAAATACGTCGACCTCGCTCCTTCTCGAACCGGATTATTTCGCGGTCGGGGGCGAAGTTGCCGTTCGGAGCGAAGTTACGAAGCGGAAGACAGCCGCGGAGAAGGATTTCGTATATACATACCGTGAATGATATTTCAGTTCAAGTAGAAACAGCTCATCATAATAGACAATGGTGGGGTTCCCCGGATCTAGACGGGAGAGAGCGATATCTTGAGTGTATTCTCTCCCCCGCTGTACGGCGGTACGCGCGAAGACCGAGAACCCTGGTTCTATGAAAAGCTTGCCTGGGTCAACGAGGGAAAGGTGAGGGTCTTCACGGTTTTCGGTGGCGTTCGAGTCCAAGGTTATTGCGATAACGTATTAACTACGAAGAGCCTGCTCTTGGTAACGGAGCTCGGCGACCGTGTGCGCGCCACGTGTAACGCGAGACCCGATTGGAACATTGAGACCGCCGTTGCCTGCTTTGATCACGTGACAATCGCACGGCGAGAGAGAGAGAGTTTAAGGGGTGTGCTTGGTTCGTTTGAGAAATTATTTTTAGAAATTGGGGAGTATAAATTGAGGATAAATAATTGACAAACAGACTTAGTCCACTATCGAAATAATCAGCTTATTTGTTCTTCCCTATTTATTCACCCAAATTTCTTTCACCCCCAAAAAACAACCCTCGAAAAATAATTCCCAACTCCACAAAGATAAAAAAAATTCCAACCACCCTGATTTCTCCACCCGAACGCAAAACTCGATCGCATCTGCTGCTCTCTTCGCGCGCCATTAACTCGGACGTCGGTCGTCAGGCAAAACAAATGAAATCCGTTTTCGCGGAGCGTTTTTGTCTTAATGAAATCGTTGATAATGCATCGCGCGCAACAATATTCTCCGCGCGGAAAGTTCTGTTCGGTACACAGAGAAGAGATGAAGAGGTTAGGGGAGGGAGTGAGAGAGGGATAGGATGGTAGCATTATTAAAGTTGGCTCGTAGAATACAAAAATAGCGGGCGAGGCCCCGGGATTTTTCTTCTTCTTCTTGGAGAAGATGGCTTTCAATCTCGGGCCTCTCGCGGCGCGCGACCTACGCTCTCTAGATGGCGCCCGTATGTAGGCTAAATTGCCTCCTCCATAATAGGAGCATTATGGGGATAGCAGCATCTGTCGTCCGCTACCTACGGAGTTTCCTGATGTTCGTCGTAGCCGGGATGCGCGCGCGCGCGCGCAGGCCCCACAATTATGTCTCGGTTGCGCCGCGAGGATCGCTAACAATAGCCTTTTACGCAATCCGGACGCTAAGAAATTAATGACGCCGCCTTAAAGTGTAATTTCTTGTTCGCTGTCCTTCTCCCCGCTCCTCTCTATTTCTCCACCAACCACCACTTCTGCTACCAGGTCCACCCTTTTCGAGAGGGTTGTACGAAAACGAAGCGGAAACTTCGTGTCACGGGATCGTAACAATTTTACCGGGCCCCGACGTTGTTTCTAATGAGTTTGCGCGCGTAAAATGTTTCCCAACGCAAATTGCTTTATGCTTTTCCGTCCACGAATATCGCCGCGAATTTTCTTTTAACTATGCTGTACGCGTCGCACCCTATCTCTCTCTGTTTCTCTATTTTTCTGTCTCTGTGTCTCTGTCTCTCACTCTTTAAATTTTAGCTTCCTTCATCTACTCTCTCTCTCTCTCTCTCTTTCTCTCTCTCTCTATTTCTTTCTTTCTCCGTTTCTCTGTTTCTCTCTCTCGGTGATCTTCGTTCAGCGTCGGCTCTCACCGTATTCGTAAATGCGGGTTACAGAGAGGTTATGTTGTTCCGCGGCACTCGTTAAATTAAGTCGGAGTAGGTTGCGCGGCCGTGTACCGCGGGAAACATGTGCTCGGGGCGAAAATGGGTCACAGGGGTAAGATTTCGTAGGAAAAATTGCGAGCGTGTCGCGGCCGAGCGCTTTAACGTTATGATTAACCACACTTTTTCTTCTGATTATCCGAGACTAATAACAATCTCCGCTTATTGCTGTAGAAACGTTGCCGCTGCGGCATAAAACAACTCGCTGCGAGTAGAAACGACGTTGCTGGACGATGTTTCGCGCTCGATTCGCGACGGTCGCCATTGCGAAATTTGTGGTTTTAAATGCTAGATTTGAATCTAAATCTAGGTTAAGTTTTAATCTAAATCTAGGTTAAGTTTTAATCTAAATTTAAGGATCAATTTTAATCTACATTTAAGGATAAATTTTCATCTAAATATAGGTATAAATTTTAATTTAAATTTAAGTATCAATTTTAGTCTAAATTGAAGTATAAATTTAAATCGAAAGCGAAAGCTAAATTTAAATTTAAAGTAAAAGCCAAATCTATATGTAAATTTAAATTCAAATTTAAATTTGAATCTCAAAATAAATATGAATACAAATAGAAATCTACATCTAAATATAAATAAATATAAACATAAATTCAAATATATTTGATATCCTGATCTAGATTTATACTTATTAAATTAGTAATAATATTCTAAATCCAAATATAAATAAATATCTGTTTACAAAAATCTCAATCCAAATGTAAATATAAATATAAACCTAAACCAATTATAAATTTCGTTAAAAAACCCTTTTCCCTCCGTAACATCCTCTAATTCTACCAAGTAGAATCTCGACAGAATATAGCAGCCGGTTTACACGAACGAAACCGAGGGTTTTCCAGCGCGGCCTTGTCGGCCGTCCCTCGCGTTACAAATTCGCTGATCAAAGCCCGTCGCCTTTTCGTTGCACTTCCGCGATAGGAATCGGAGTGACGGGCAACAAGACGGGAGAAAGAGAGAGAGAGAGAGAGAGAGAGAGAGAGAGAGAGAGAGAGAGAGAGAGGGAGAATCGATAGAGGAGAGCACGTTGAAAAGCCGGCGCGGCGCACCGAGTGTTTATCCGGGGAGACGTAAGCCTCCGCGATTTGAGTAGCCAAGGTTGCCCCTCTCCAAGAGAGAAGGGTATCCGCCACGGCTTCTTAAACGTCGATGCGCATAGAACGGTTGACCCAATAAAGGTGTAAGAGCACCGTTACTTCAGCCTTCTAGCACCTACTACTCCACCCTTCAGGCATCCAAAGGCCTTTGGCACTCGATCACAATCTGTAATAAAAAAAAGGAAACGACAAGCGGTAACTATTCCCGAGGTTCTTACTACGCTTCGTTCACCAAAATGGACGACAAAGAGGCAAGATTGTGAACTCTGTTTTATACGTTCTTTACTTCATTCTGTGTTGAAATATATAGGGTGTTTTAAAAGTAAGTCGGATTAGGGTTGTGAAGGATTGCTGAGGCGATTTCGAGTAACTTTTTCCTTTGCGGAAATTGAATGCGTCGCTTCGTTTGCGAGTTATTAGCGACAAAGCAGTGGCCAATGAGAGTCAAGCTCTGCTGGCGCTGGGCAGCCGCGCCAACGGGTCTCGCCTCTCATTGGTCACTGCTTTTTCGTTAATAACTCGTTAACAACGCTTCGCAGAAAATTCTTGTAAAGGAAAGAGTTGTTGAAAATGATCCCAGGAACACTATATTTCCCTGTTGAAAATGATTTTGGCAATCACTGTATATTTGTATATTTTAAGACATTTTATAGAAAGCAATTTCAGAGACTGCGTCTTACATTTGATGACAAGCTGCGATAAAAAGAACAATAGGCATAACACTTCGTGGATCAAAATTGACATACTCAGAAGAATGACGACGTACTTTTTTTCACACAATTTCCTTCCTTTTATTTTAAACTGTACACACAATTCGTTTCTTTCGTTCATGTTAGGTGTCGGACAAGATGTTTTATGCAAAGGAATCACGTTCTTTACGCACGACGACAATCTCCAATAAAAAAGGGAACGACAATTGTAACCATTCTTGAGTTCATGGAGACCAAAATGCACATACTCGGAAGAACGATGACATAGTCTTTTACGTTTATACCACTCTTTCGCCTTAAAACATACAGTATCTCCCTGTTCTTCTTCTTATACCAAGATTATGTCTTCTTAACTCCACGATAAAATGTTGCATCCAAGGAATTGCTGGTTTCGTGGACTAACCCTTCTAATTCTAACCTAACCTAAGTGTCTGTCTCTTTACGAAGATTTGCAACATAATTTGCAACGAGGCTTTGCAACTAATAATATATACGTATCTTAATTTATTTACCCCAAAAAGCGCACTTCCCCCCACCAACTCTACCTCCTCGCGCTAATCGTTCTCGCCCCTCATTGGTCACCGTTTTTCCTTAATAACTCCTTAACAAAGCCTCGCAGAAAATTCTTCTAAAGCAAAAATATTGCAGTGAAGAACTTATGGGACGCCCTAATATGTCACAACTCGTCGTCGTACAAATTGGCCGGCGTCGTCGCAAAACCGTGAGATTTCCGGCGGCCGAAGAGTGCCTAGAGACACGCGCGAGCACGACGAGGTAGAAATTGCGAGAGCCCGGGAGGAGATAAAGAAACGGATTTACGGTGAGAACGGATCGCAAAGTGATCCGTGGCGATCGTAACCTTCGTCGTCGAGCGTAGAGACCGAGGCGCTGTTTTGGCCGTAGTCTGGGGCTTTCTCGCCTTAACGAATCCTCCTATACACCGCCCTTCCGTGGGACGGCTCTATAGGACAAAAGCGTGTCGAGCGCGGTAAGAAACGTCTTTTGTCCGAAGTAACTCTTTTCTTGATTTTGTACTGTTCGGATACGTGTTTCGTTTATTATTTGGTTATTTTAACTGTATACGTATACGTTTGGTTTATTATTTGGTTGTTTTAATATGTACCTATATATTTTTACATATTTGGTTATTTTACCAATTTTTGAAATTTTAACGATTTTAGAAATTTTAACAATGTTAGAAATTTTAACAATTTTCTAAATTTTACCACTTTTAGAAATTTTAACAATTTTCTAAATTTAAACTTTGTTATTATAAATATTATTTTAGAAGCTAGCAGAACAATTTTTCTACGCTACGTTTCATTGTACATATAATTACTTAAAACCTAAATTATTAAAAGTTATTAAAACACATTTCACAATTAGATTTACGTTACGCCTGATTAAGAGTCGACAAAAATTCGCTTGAAAAATCGCCTTTCCCATGGAACGCCTTTCTCTCGTGTTCGGCGCGCGATGGCCCCATAGCACGAGCGCCGCAAACACCGGTTTTATCGGCGGCCGCTACTCACACATCGATAATCGTCGGTTGAATGGCGGTGTGCGCGGTGGTGCGGCGTTGCGCTCGAGCGAAGAAGGGAAGAAGAGAGGAGAGGAGTATAGGTGGTGGTGGGCTTGTTGCTGGCGTGGCAGCAGCGGAATGTGGAGCAGTGTGTCAGAACTACACACCCTTCTGAACCGTTCCACCGTCACCCCGTCGCTTAGTTCTCTTGCACTTTTCACCCTCTTTCACAAAGACGGCTCCCCTCCGCCGCCTTCCCCCCTCGCCGCGCGACCCTCTCTGCTCTCCTACGACGGACGACGACAACGCGGCGTTACATCCGCTCGAGCCACCCCCTCTCGATCCCCGGCGGACGGTAGCTAACCCTCGGCAACCCCTCTGATCCGACACACAGCCGCCTTTTGCCTGCCGCGCGATACACGCCGGCCAGGACATCGACTTTCTTACTTCCCTCTGGCAGTCATCATCCCACCCCCGGGCCACTCCACCTCCCCCCGCGCTAGTCGATTGCTTTCGCCTCTTTCTCTCGCCTTTTTTGCCACGCGGTGGAACGCGTGCCACCCTCCCGCGGACGTGAACCTCGACGGTTCGCCAACGTTTGGTTAACCCGAGAGACCCTGCCTCCTCTCCCTCTCTCTCTCTTTAGATTTTGACTCTCTATCTCTCCTCCCCCCCTCTCTCTCTCTCTCTCTCTCGATTTTGGCCCCCATTATCTTCTCTCTCTCTCTCTTTAAATTTTGACTCCCTTTCTCTCCCCTCTATCTCTCTTTAGATTTTGACTCCCGTCCTCTCCTCTCTCTCTCTCTCTCTCTCTCTCTCTCTCGCCGCCATCGTTCCCCGCCGATACGTTCATTAAAGCATCGCTCGTTCTTCGTGCACGAAATATTTCCGCAAAGAATGCTCTCCCTTTACTTCCCTCCGTAACATCGTTCCTGCTTTTTGCTGCTCACGAGCCCGAACTACTGGGAAATTACCGGTTACGGTAGAATTCCTTATTGCGCACCCCCTGATTGCGATACGATACCGTTTCGGTGTCGGGGTGGGGGGGCAAGTCGCAAAAACGCGAAACGTGGGATCGCGATTGCCGTGTGCGTTGTTACCGTTGCTCCTTTTGGCGCGCGGTAATTTCAATCGCGATCACGAAATCATATCGCCGTTGTGTGTGTGCCCTCGCGCGCGCTCGTGTGTTCCTGTGTAAACTGGCCGATCGCTGTGCTAGTTCTCTAGCCGTTTTCCTTTGATTTTTCTGATACTCTCCTGGTGCAGCGTTCGTTGTTCTCGAATCGTTGATTTTTGCGGCTGGCGAACATGTGCTGAATTAATCGTCGGGTTTGGTGAATCAGAGAGGGAGAGAGAGAGAGAGAGAGAGGGATATAATTATAATTACAGTATATAACACGTTACGATATAATTACAATTGCAATATATAATATTCTACAATATAATTATGGCAATTAGGGGTTTCAAGTGAGCTAATCTTCCGAGCTCGAAATCAAAAAGCAGAAAACCATCGGCCGCCTTATAATTATAACAAAAGAACTCGCGTCGAGCGAGAAGCTTTAAACATTCCTCAAAAGTTTCGCCGCCGTTCCGGAACAAATGTTTCCCGTTTTCTAATTAGAATCATGATAACGCAACTCTCTCTCTCTCTCTCTCTGCTTCTCTCTCCCTCTCTTCTATTGTTCCAGTGTTTGCATTAAAGCCGGCTCGGGCGCTGTCGCTGATAGCGGATTAATTTGTTCGGCCGAGCGAAATGCAAATGGATTGAAAAGCTTCGGGGGGTGGGGGTGGAAACGACTTCGTTCACGGTAAAAAAAGAAAAAAAAGAAAAAACGATGCTTAGCTCTTTTGTTATAACAAACTAATTTCTTCGTTGTACCCTACGGGTGGCACCGGGCGGACATGATATAAAAGCTCAATTATTATTTGTTTGGTACGGCGCGGCCCGGCGGAAACATATTCCGAGTGTGTCTGGCTTACGGAATCTTTCCAGGAATTGAATATTATATTTTCCTTTCTCTGGCAAAGAGCGTAATTATGTTCCATGTGGACTGTATAATAAATCGACTCTCTCTCTCTATCTATCTTTGTGTATTGTTCACCGTTCTAGGAATCAGAGAATCGGTCCGCGGTTTCGTGGCGTTTCCAAGCAACTTTTGATTGCGTATTTAACCTTTGACGACGCGATCGCGGCGCGTTTTATGCGCTCTTAATCTTGCTTCGAAGGGGACAGAAGATCGGAGAAATTGGATCACCGAAGGAATCATTTTAAATTGTAACGTGTGTTGTTAGGTTATAATGAATTATAAGGTTTATGTTTAGGTTGTGATAGATTGTAAGGTATATTATTAGGTTATAATGAATTGTAAGGTATATTATCAGGTTATAATGAATTATAAGGAAAAATTATTAGGTTATAATAAATTATAAGGTATATTACTACGTTACAATAAATTGTAACATACATTATTACATTATGAAAAATTATAAGGTATATTATTACGGTATAATAAATTATAACGTAATTCAATTGTGTAAAGCAAGAGAGACAGAATGAGAAAGAAAAACGGAACAAAAAGGGAGCCAAAGCAAGAAATGTGGGTGGGGGCGAGAGAGGAAGAAACAGAAAAAAAGAAAAATACATAGAGAATGAGAGAGAGAGAGAGAGAGAGAGAGAGAGAGAGGGGCGGGAGCGTCGAGCAAGCCGAAGAATAAAAAAAGAAAAAGGAATATTTCAGCGACTCTGGCTGCGACGGGAAAGCAATCGAGGCAATTTCGTTTTCCCTGCAACTGCAGCTGCTCCGGGTGGTGCTTTCCGGCGTTGCGAGCTCGCTCGCTCGCGCGCGCGCGCGCTTTCGCCTCCAAAGAAAATACTGCACACCCCCGCCCCTCTCCGGGAGAGGGCAATTGCTATCTACGGACGGCGAACCTTGTCGCGTAATTACTCGCCGTTTAATCTCCCGTCGCTTTTCCATCATTACTGATACTCTCTCTCTCTCTCTCTCTCTTTCTCTCTCTCTCTCTCCCCCCGCTTTGAAGACCCCGGCACCGGCGGAGAAGCACGCATCTTCTCGTCTCGCCCGGTTCTCTCTCTCTCCCTCTCTCTCTCCTCGGCCGACCCGACACGCTAAGAGCGCCAGCTCTCCTCTCTTCCCTTTGTGCCGCGAGAAAAGTGCCCGGGCGCCCCCGTCTTTCGATCTGTTACGCGCGGAAGCAAAAGTGTCTCTCCTCGTTCGCGTCCTCGTTTTCAGCCATCGCGTTAGATATAACTTGCTATTTAAACGAATCGTTCGTTCGTGTAAGACGGTCCTCGCAGTTTCTTTTTCGTACGTTTCGTTCCTTCGATTTTTGCGCTGATTTTATCGTTTGAGCATTACAGTGCTATATTACATGCTCTGTACGTGTAAATCCACAGTCGAATTATTGTTATCGGTGTAAGTCACTTTTTTTTATTTTCTCGTCATTTTTGAGTCTTTGTAATTTTTTAATGTAAAGTTGATAACGTTATCTTTGTGAAATAACAATAATAGTTATAATAATAATAATATTATTGTGACAATATTAGTAGTATCAGTAGAATAATATTACTGCAATAATATTAGCAATGTCACAAATAATAATATAAACAACATTAACATTGCTAACATATAATATACTCTATTTTAATATACTAAAATTTTTTTCTTTTCAGTACATGTTCAAACACACCCTTTGCAAGTAAAAATTATACCAGTTTTACCAAATATTTTAATACCAAACTTGTTATAGTCAAACCATCAGAAAAGTCGTCTCTATTTGGACACACACTGTAGAAATTGTGCGACGCCGAAATCCAAACTATCTGTATAGCAATTGTTTGTTTTCCCGTGGTACGTAGATGTTTCAATTACAACCGGCGGTATTTCCGTCGAAATCGAACATTGAAAATTGAACCGTCCATTACCAGAGGGGCCGGCGATTTATTTCAGAACCAAATTGTTGCTGTTTTCCTTTTTTTCCTTTCTTTTTTTCTGCCCGGGACAACACGACTACCCATTCGTCCAGGCCTTTCGCACGTCACTTAGATCGCGAGGATTCCACTCCATCCATCTTCTTTACGTTGCCAATCTTCGCTTTTACAGCCGAACGGTCCGCGAGTAACTATTATTAATTCGCGGAGCTTCTTCCTTCCGCTCTTCGAATTTCTGTTCGACTTAATCTTGATATACGCGATCCCTTCGGTTCCATTATCATTTTCCATTCGCGATGTTGTCCACGGTTTCAACTTCTTGCGGCGACCGCCATTTTAGAATTTAGAAATAGACCGCCATTTGCGAATCGGGAGAGAATTATATCGGTAGATCATTTAGCGTTGCCATTGGAGGTTAGGGTTGTTATTCGAGATGTTTTCCAGGCACTGTTGTTATTATTAGAATAATTTTGTAGTGATAATATGCTTATTATTGTTCGAATAATTTTATGATATTTATGCGAATTGCTTTGTTAAATAAAGAGTCGTGCTAGCAATTTCTTTGAATAAATTATAATTAAATTGATTATAAATTGTGATTGAACTTTGAATAATTATTGCGAGCATAATTGAACTTTGAATAATTATTGCGAGCATAGCTAAACTTTGAATAATTAATGCGAGCACAATTGAACTTTGAATAATCGTTGTGAGAATAATTTCTTCGAATAAAAAATTTTGCTAATAAATAAACAAACGAATAAAGCTTAACCCCACCTCAGACAACATTCCACTATATTTATAAAATATCATTTCAATTATCAAAACTATCAAAACAATATTTATAAAATTCTAAACAACTGCATTTATAAAATTCTAAAGAACAATATTTGAAATTCTAAAGAAGCAACAGCATATTCCAATTGGCAAAATAAAAGAGTTCGATTAGTTCCACGAAGAATTCGATTTCCATCGGCGATAGTTCGCGCGAGAAACTCGGCGAATTAAAACAGCAGGTGTGCGTGTGTGTTTGTAAAGTTTATGCGGCGGTATATTACGTTGATCTACATGGCCGTGATGTACGCGTACGTATATATTATGTGCAGCTCATATTTTCTCGTATCGATCGGCTCTCGCGCTGAGGGCTCAACGGAAAGTCGGCTGCAGGATAGAGGGAACGAGAGAGAGAGAGAGAGAGAGAGAGAGAGAGAGAGAGAGAGAGCCAACGCAGTTTCCTGTCATCTAAAATTATTACAGCCAGCGCACGAAAAGTTATAATAATATCCGAGTCAGCGTTGCGCAATAACAAAATGAATTTTCACGCGCTTCTCCTAATACTCGATCGAATTTTTCGCCTAACAGTCGCGTAATATAGTATCATTATAAATACGTATATAGTATGGTATCATTACATTTAGTATAGTATCATTATCTTATTAGAATATAATATACACATATATATTCTATTGCATATAAATTTACGTGCTATATAAACATTTACTTATCACCACATTTATTATTACAATAAACTCTAAAATTATTATAATAAGCCCTATTACCCCACCTTTCTCTTCCACAATCCAAGTTAACCTTAAATCTACACCGCGCGCCATTTTCCCCATAGAAAGACGACCCGAAATTCCACTTTCTCCGTTTCCACCTAACCTTACACGTTCCCGTGGAAGCGTTTAATATAAATAACGCCCGGCTTTCCTCCGATCGCCGGCAAGAAGACGGAGAGGAAGCCATCGATTCATGTATTTTCACCGAACGGACACGTAACGAGGTTAGACAGAGAACGAGAGGTGGGGCGGGGGTGGTAGGGGCTCCGGGGAAATTAGAAATCAACGGGCGGGGATCATTAGGTTATCCGCCGGTAAATATCAGCGTTTTCATCGGCGACCTTCCAACTTCCCTTAGCCGGCGACGTCTAACGATAACGCGACCCCCCCCCCCCTCCCGCGTAGCCACGGAACCAACCCCTATCCCCTCCACCTCTCTTAAGGCTGCGTCGCCTTAAATGCCTGGCGAAGAGCGGATCGCCGAGCGCGAGAGAACGACAGCGAAACGGTAGACGCCGCGCAAATTCCTGTAAATAAAACGACTTTACGCGATCTCGGTGAATTCGTTCGACATTTCGTTAAACTTCAGCGAATACCTCGATAATAACTAGATGGAGGGAAACAACAATATTTTTAGGTAACATTTATAGTTATAGTAATATAGTATTATATAGTAACAATAATAATAAAAATAATAATAATAGATAATAATAATAGTATATTAGAATATATACATAGTATTATATAGTAAAAAAAAAATAATAATTTTTTTTTTAATAAGAATGACAATAATAATAAAAACAATAATAATAATAATAGCAACGTCTAACGCGGTTCAACAACCATGATCGTTAGCATTCGATCGAGAGTCGTCTCGCATCCGTCGAGATTCAGACTTGACAATGAACCGATTCCGTGTCAGGTTATGTCAGAGAAATTCGATAAAAAGCCGCGGCGTACGACGAATAACCGGCGCGACCATAGTCTGGTAAAAGATTCCTCGGGTCGTTTACGCTTCCCTGGGCGGCGAGAGTACATGGAAAAATATGACCAGATCGAATATGCGATGGTGTAACCTATCTATCCCGCCGAGCAAATAATCTCGTCGCATCGTTGATATACGTGTGACGAGCTCGTCGACGGCGACGGCGCATGCGTCGATAGGTAAACTTTTTCAACGGTATACGTATATGTATGTATGTATGTATACGCTGTATACCTCTACGTTAACTGCGCGACATTACGCGTGAAAATGTCTTCTTCCGTGCTCCAATCGCAGCCACGAATTCGACGACTGTTTTGTTGCAGCCGCGTTCGAAAAAAACACCGATAATTTCGTTCGGTGCTTGTGCAAACAATTAATTAACTCTTCTATCGCGGGGCGAATTTTCTTTGGACGGGGAAAAAATTGTTAATTATTCTGCTAATTAATGTGAGCAGAAAGTTGGAGGAAAAGAAATGTTGATCATTTTTTTCGACTTATTGTTTATAGAATCATCCTCTCCTCTCTTCTTCTTGGATGAGTTGGAATTATTAGAAAATAATTATTGAATGTTTATACGTGTCAATTATGGGAGATATTATTTTATAACTATTATATGTATCGGTTATTTCGAAAATTAATTTGTCCTCTCTTTTTTTTTAAATGTGTTACATAATTTGCGATTAATTCAGCGTGAACTTTTATTTAGAACAAAAGCTCGGTAAATAGGTGAAACAACATGGCCGGAAGGTGAGCATTAAACCGAGCGCCGCGCCACTTTCGCACGACAGATGTCCGCCCTCCAAGTTTCGTCCTGGTCCCGTCCACAGGCCGAGTAAGCATCTTAGACGTCCTAGCGTGTCCTCGAAGTTTGAAAATGCTGTCCACGATGTTTGAAAATGCCGTCCACGCGAAGTGCGCTTAAAAACTTCGGCGCAACTCGGCCGCGGCGAGCATTTAATATTTCCTATTAATTTGTCGAACGCTCGTCAAACCGGTAATGTTTTCCGCTAAAACGTTGCGCAGCGTCGGACAACGTTCTCTCCCGCGAAGGATTACGTCGCGTTTCATCGTCACGACGACGTTCCCCGACTTACATTGGACGACGGACGCCGTCGAGCTCTCTCCATAATTTTCACGAACTTGCGAGGAATCGCGCGAAAACTTCGCGCCGGCACCCGGCACCCTATTAACGGCCGCGAAAACTTTTCCTCTCTCTTCTTCTTCTCGCAGAATTGGCAGGCCCTCGCATTATGCGGGAAAAAACCAGCCGGAATTTCGAAATGAAACGGGACGGGTAATTCGTTCGTCAAAATTGATTTCGCCGCACTTTCGAATAGCTGTCACGTCCGAAACTTCTCGAGCTTCTACGAATCGCGGCCGCCATTGTAATAACTTTTACCGAGGCGCCGTTTACGCTGTAATGAACCTCGATTCTTCGTCTTTAATTTTCGTCCCGGAGAAACTTAATTGCGATCTATTTTCGCGAAGTTGTTCCATGTTAAAGCGACCCTTGCATTCTACGATGATTTTAATCATTTATTGATGGGACGCTTCAAAGTGTTATAACTTGGCGAAAAAAAATCGCAGATGAGTTTTTCTTTTTGCAAATTAAAGGGGAAAAATCGTAGTTTATTTTAGGGTAAATAATATTTCTGATAAAAATTCTGGAAATTCTAAATATTTAATCAAATATGATTCGAGAGATAGAATTGATACGTTAAACATAGCCTCACTTTTAAATTGTTACAATAACAAGGATACGAGTAAATGAAACTTTATATATACCGTCTTAAAGCAGAGATTTCAAGCTTTAATTTCAAGTAAGATTCATTGTTATAAAGCGATTCTTCGCCGAGTTATCGCCGGTCAAAGTCCGCGTCTTTCGCACGAAACCGAGGAACGACGATCGACAAAATGGCGGCGACCCGTCGCGCCGATTTTAATTTCGCCATCGGTGATTACGAAGGGGTCGCTCGTTCGCGGATTGGCGGCGAGTAAATTGGGATTAGTCGTGGACAGGACGCCTTTCGCATGGGAAGAAGAGACCAGCCGGAAAGATTAAAAGCGCCCCGTTCGACGACTTCGAGTTGAATTAAACGGTCTTGTCAGAGCGCAATATTCCCCCCCATACCGTCGCGTTTCTTCTCATGATAGGGCACGGGCTAATTGATACGTCACTCAGGCCGGAAGACACGGACGCCTTCTGTCGCGCGGCAAGACCGTTGCGAACGCGGCTAGTTTTGATCTGGCGTTTCTCATCCGGCCGATCCTATTTTACGGAAAGGGTTGCGCGCGCTATTCCAATCCGACGCGTTTATGGTCGCGACGGTGGCTGTCGGAGGGTACGATGAAAACCTGAAATCCTTCGTTTTCAATTTTTCTGCTGGCCACGTGACGCGAGCGACGAGTAGTTTTTGATGCAACGATGAATTTAGAGGTTAGGTTAACCTATTTTAGTACTGTTATGTCAAGGAGGTTATGTGAACCCTTTGCACTCGAGCGGTGACTCCGATGCACCACTTAAATTATTCTGCTACTAAAAAAATTGTCAAATAGTAAAACTGTTGGCAGGAGTCGCAAAAATAAATTTTGTATGTATAAAAATTTATTTTGTTGAATAAAATGGAATTCCACGAACCAGAAGAATTATTTCAGATTTACAGTTAAAATGGCTCCGAGCGCAAAGGATTAAAGTAGAGTATGTCAAGGTAGATTATGTGAAGATAATCAAAATAATTAAAGAGGGAACAGTTGTGATCGACGTAGCTCTGAAAGACGTAATAGTTCAAGGAGCTGGTAATAGTGCAAGGGTCTAGTAATACTGCAAAGGGCTAGCAGTAGTCGAAGCCAAGGCATTCGTTGCCGTCGCTTTCCACGTTTCTTTTCTATTCACTCGGCGGAGCTGGCCCTCGCTGTTGCTATGGCGACCATATCGGGGGAGCCGCTCGAGGGACCGAACTTTTCTTCTTCTTTCCCCTCCACGCCCTCTTTCTAGTAGAACGATCCCCCGAAAATATTTTGTATCAACAACGGCCGATGAACGGGCGACCGGCGATCGATTTTACTTTCGACAGCTACGCCGGCTCTCCGCTTCCATTCTATTACCTTTTTCATTAACCTCGGCTCGTGGCTTCTTTGCGGCCCACGTGCACCGCCCGAGACGTTTCATTTTAGAAGCGGTCGACCGGTTTGTTCTTCCTTCGTTTTGTAATTTTAAGAGATTTTGTTGTTCCGTCGTTTTGTAATTTTGCAAGATTTTCTGTTCTTTTTTTTTTTTTAATTTTGTGGTGTTTTAATATCTCAATAGTTATGTCGAGGTTATGTTGATATTTCATTATAATAGTTAATAATATTTTATACTATATTATAAATATTTTATAAATATTTACATATTAATATTTCAATGGTTATTTAGTTATACAGGGGATAGTGTATGAATAACTCGGTTGTCTAAGTTATTTTGTTGAATACTGTTGTTAAAAGAAAAGATTTGGAAATAAAAGTTAAGCTCTCAATATTTCAGTATTTCAGTGTTTATTTAATCACAAGGAGGGCAGTGTCTAACGATTCGGTTTTCACTCTTCTTCAATTTTTAATTAGTATTAAAAATTAATTCTAGTCAATTAATAGACGCGATATTAATATTGAATTTTCTGAACTGGCTTTTCATTGGTCGCTGTCAGATATTTCAGAGGTTTTAATAAAAAAACTGCAGCGTTTAAAACGAATCTCGATATTTCAGTATTTCGATATTTTATTATCTCAGTGTTCGTTTAATTATAATAGATAGCAGTGTATAAGAATTCGGTTTTTAACGTTTATCAAATATTAATAATCTGCATGGTGGATCAATATTTAGTTGGCTGAGCTGTTTTACTAGAAACTTAATGATAGAAATCGATATTTCAATGTTTCAATATTTGTTTAATTATACATTGGATAGCGCACATATTAATGATATTGCAAATATTAATTAATTTCAATGCATAGATGAACTTGCTATTAAAAATATACCCTGCGGAATTGCTATATTTATTTTAATTATTTTTCTAATATATTATACTATTTTATTACAAGCTTAATAAAAATGTAGATTTTTAATTTGCTATACGTATTTGTTTTTCCAAAAGAGAAAAATCGCCTGCGAGAAATGATATTTAATTCAAGTTAATGTAACGCTTCATAAACAAATTAACCACTCGAATATTATACTATCTGATGAAAAATTCAACATCGTTAAATAAAATTATATATTAAACTAAGGCTAGTAGGATAAACGCGGAGCTTTTGTAAACAGATTTCAATGGAACATAAATACGTAAAAGTATGGACAGGAAATCGATAATCAAAAAGAATGGACGCCGTTAATGTTAACGACAACTGAACAAACAATTCGTATCCTCACCCCTCTTCACATCGTACACTCAATACATACACGCGTCATCCTGCCCCATAATATTCCATCGTAAATAAAAAGAAAATAGAAATAAACGGTTTCATCCCTAGACCGTCGAAGCAGAGAATTCAAATATTAGTTAAATAAATAATATACCTAAAATTATAGTATCTTTAGGCAAGGGAGAGAGATTCTTGGGACTATTTTAAGCAACTTTTTCCTTTACAAAAATCTTCTCTGAACTATCGTTACCGAGTTATTAACAAAAAACACTGTCCAATAAGAATCAATCTCAACTCTGATCTCTTCTCTCATTGGTCACCGTTTTTCCTCAATAACTCCTAAACGAAATCTCCCAGACAATTTCCGCAAAGGAAAAAGTTTCTCCAAATCGCCCAAAGAACCTTTCCCACCCCTCAAACAACAATTTCCACACACCTAACCCAAAAAAGAAACTAAACGCGTTAGAGTCCAAACAGAAGACCACGTAAAATCGCCGAACATGTCCGCCGGTGATTAAAGCGGTCGCAAAACTTCTGTGGACAGACCGTCTTCGCCGTTCCCACCAACCGGGTTACATCCATGACTAATTAATGCGAACCGCGCGCGCGTTACATCCCGGCATTATTCTTTGCGTAGTTAGAGCCGGTGCGCGCGTACAAGCGCCCGTAGAATATATCCCCTGGTCCGAGAGCGAACTATCCGCCCACTTTCCACGTGTAAGTGCGCTCGCGCTCGCGCGCGCGCGTGCTCAAAGAAACGGTACCGTAATCCCGGCAACGAATTTGCATCGGATGGAACTCGCCGTGATTAATTTGCGGCGGCGGCACACGTAGACCGTTTTATTTACCCCCGCGGCGTGCGGGGCGGGGCGGGGGACGGTGTGTGCACCGGGCTTTATTAGACGTGTTTATTTAGCGAGAGATATCGAGTCACCCCGCGGGCGCGGTGGCTTTTTTAAAATCCGGCGAAAGCGTTTCGGGCCGCGCGCGCGTTATCGATAATCAATACGCGTCGAATCGTTCGGGTAATTATGGAAAGGGAGTAGCAGAGAGAGGATCGTTCCCGATCCCGTGTATCCAGTTTTAATCTTCCGCCCTCCCCCTTCTCTCTCTCCCCCACCCCTGAAATCTTCATAAGGAAACGACCGCGACGTGGCGATTAATTATTTAAAACGGGGACCCCGGAATAGTTACGTGTTCCGCGGAAAGTTTCCTCCGCGAGACACCGCGCGGTCGGTCGAGGAATCATATTTCGGCTGGGAGTCGATGGATTAATTACAGGTGATATTATAGGCAATATTAACCAGTTAACTGTGGCGCCCTCGTTTAAAAGCGCGCACAGTTTTTTGTCGCCGGAATCGAGCCACCTTTTCCTCTAATTCTTACTTTAACATAGTGTTACTTTAATATACTTAAGTTACTTCAATATAGTATAGTATAGTTACTTTAATATACTTAAGTTACTTTAATATAGTATAGTTACTTTAATATACTTAAGTTACTTTAATATAGTATAGTATAGTTACTTTAATATACTGTAGCTGGATGGGGGCAAAATCGGTGATTTCTCTTATAACGAATTTCCTGTACGAATACTTATGCGACTGACTGTATCTACGTGCCGCAAGAAACCGTGTCGAAAGAAGCGCGTCAAGAGTTTAATGAGCGCGTTTCAAAAGGCAATCGTCGAGGCAAACAGTATCGATGGAAAGCTCGTCGCGTAGATGGGACTATGGGAAGGGGGAGAGAGGTTGTACAGAAGGGCGAAACTAAGTAAGTTGCCTGTGTAAATGTTGTCTCGCGCGCGAGGACCGATCGAGAAAGCGCCGCCGAGTGTTATGAGTTTGTAAAATCTGGGTGCCAGCTTCTACCGAGCTCTGCACACCGTCTTTCTCCGGCCGCGAGATTAGACCAGGGTTGAAGATCGGTGGAAGGAAGAAGAGGGGAGGTGGAAGAGCTTCGGAGCCGATCGAGCTCGAGTGTAACCGATGGGGGGCCGGGAAGGGGAGTCGACGCGGGGCGAAGGGAAATCGCGGAACTCGAACCGAGAGGCGATAACGAAATCGAGAGACGGAATAAGAGAGAGAAGAGGAGAGAAGAGAGAAAAGGAGAGAAGAGAAAAGGAGAGAAAAGCGGAGGCGAGGAGGGAAGGGTCCTGGATGTCGGCGGATGGCGGTGGAGGGTGTTGGAGGGCGCGAGGGGGTCGAAAGAAGCGGCAGAGAGTATCTCGGAGCTTAGCTGCTTCGGGAATCGAGGAGGACGGGAATTGAAGTTTCTCTTTACCTGTTCATTCTCTCTTTTCGTTCGCGGCGGAAGGATCCCTTTCTTCCCGGCCCTCGACATTCTCGCCGCCTTCTTCACTCGACTCTCCCCTTTTGTCTCTCTCTCCTTCCCCTTTTCTCTCTCTCCCTCCCTCTCTCTCTCTCTCTCTTTACCCACTCCTCGCTGTTCCACAGTGCCCCCGATCCGATTCTGACAAACTTGCCGTGAAAGGCGTCGCGGGTGCGGACTGGAGAGCGCGGGCAAACGGCAAAAAAACAGAGCGAGAGAGAAAGCAAGATAGAGAGTGAGAGAGAGAGATAGAGAGAGCGAGACCCGGGGAGAGAACTATCGTCGACAGAAGTGTGTTTGCGCGAGGGGGCGCGGAGAGAAATTGCGGAGGGATTGACAGCGAGGGGGACGATAACGTTCCCGGGCCAAGGGTGAGGGAGTGGAGCGGCGCGCCGCCGGGTCCGGACGAAACATCTATTTCCTCGGACACCGTCCGGGCTCCGGAATTGATTGTCGGAATTTTCTACGGTATAGAGCCTCGCGGGATCGTTCATGCTAAATCTAGCGCGGCGGCTGGATTGCTTGAGAATGGTTTTTTAATCGTACGAATTTTGGACGCGGTTTAAATGAATTTTATTGCGATTTCTTTGTGCTTGAATAGCGATTTGTGCTATAGTTAAGACTGTGATATACAATCGAGGTTATGTTTTAACTATAGTGCTAATATGGTATCTATTGTTATGATATTTCTCTTTTTTCTTGATTTATTCATTAGTATATAGTATTTTAATAGCGCTACCTATACCTTAACTTTTACTCGCTACATTTCAGTAGCTACCCCCAGGGTATATATATATTGTAATATCTTAATATAATATAATAAAGATACAATTACGTAGCGACAGAGGCTTAAATAATTAACAAAAGATCGCACAGAAAACAGAACATAATAAATGCATCTTCGATTGTAAAATATAACCCTAAAATAATTATTAACAGCATTATTTATAGCATCGAAATCACACTGATGGGACACCCCAATAAAAAAAACTAGTATTGTCAACTTAATTCCTCGAACATGAACGAATTTAATATTGCAAAAATTCTTCCACAGAAGCGGCGCAGCAATTTCTAACCTCGCTGTTTTCGGTAGCAAAGAATTAATTGCGTATTCCCTGATAAATCGCGAAGACAACAAGTTACGCTAGCGCGCGCGCGCGCGAAGAAACGTCGCGAGGTGTGGATTTCGCACGTGGCTAAAACGATATCGTAGGAAACGCGGGGCCGGGGTTTGCGCCTTTATCATCGGCCGTTTAGAACCCCGGACGGTTGCCATAGCAACAGGCGTTTTCCCCAAAATTCCTGTCCCCTCTCTCCTTCCCGCGGGACTTTCCGGCTCTGTCTTTCCTGCGAGACTTTCCAGCTCTGTCTTCCCTCCCGTCTCTCCCCCCCATCCCTCCCCCCATCTTCCCGTCGTCGTCTTTCCTTCGATTCTCTCTCCTTTCAGCGCGCAGTTGGCGTCTCGTTCGAGCGCGCAGTTGGCCTCTCCTTCGAGCCGCGCAGTTGGCCTCTCCTCCGTAATCTCTCACGATCCCCCGATCTCTCGAATTCCGACGATCTCGCAGAGAGCGAGCGAGCGTCGGCCATCTCGCCCCGTTACACGCCGTGAGAGACACCCTTCGCCTCGGTTCGCCTTGTCCTCGTCGCGAAAACGGCACTTTCGCGTTTCTCGCTCTGGAAACACACACTGCCGCTCGATTTATTCGGTCGTTGCTGTCCTACGATCTCCGTGTCCCACCGTGTCCCTCCGGGTGCTCGGGTTTCGGTGTTACGGAATGGAACGAAACACCTGTTCTCCCTTGGGCATCGTTCGACGGTACAATTCTCTCTGGTTGTGGACTGGTTAACTCTCTTTGCCGTCGTGCGACGATTTTAAGGCGAGGCTTGGTAATGACTGTACCACGTTTTAAATAAATTTTTACGAAATTTATTTGTATTTGGAAAATTGTTTGAGAGACGTTGAAATTGTTAAGAGCAGCAACACCATAAATGGATGAAATGCTTTATATTTATATATAATTGTATTGTTGCTAAATATATGGTTATATTTTATAATTATACTTAATATACAGTTATATTATTGCTAAATTGTAAGTTTGCACGATTTTGTAAATTTGTATTCTTGTAATTTTGAAATTTTATAATTATGTGATTAGTATTAATATGCGACGTTGTTGTATAACTAGTTCTATTGTGCGACATCTAATATTAATTATATAATTAATATACATAACATATATAAAACAATAACGTATTTCAACTTTTCGTAAAATTGAAAATAAATAAATATAAAATAGCTTTACCAGCCGAGAGGAGACGGTCGCCTCCAAAGGGTTAATAAAAATAAAAAATAGCTGCGCCAGTCAAGAGTAGACAGCTGACTGCTGCAAAGGATTAATAATTTCCTTTCACTAGATCGCAAAAATTTCACGCCGTAGGTCCTGATCGATCTCCCCTTGACTCGGTCGCACCGCTGCTCTCCTATTCTCCTTTTCTTTTATTCCCTTTTTCCTAGCCGTCTCCGTCCATATTTTCGCGAGTTTACGAGGCCGGGCCGCTCTCGCGAGCATTTTTTTCCGGCGCGGCACCGTGCGTTTCGCATTCTCTTTCACACGACGCGGCGCGCTCTTCGTCAAAGACCTCCACGGTGTGTAACGCGCGCCGGGTACAGCGCCGGGATTCCAGCGCGCGCCCGGTAATTCCGAAATGCGCAGCACCCGCGCCGCTCGCCTCGTCTTGCCTCACGACGTCGCTCTCTCGCCTTGCCTCGCCTTGCCTCACCACGTCGCTCGCATTGCCTCGCTTCGCCTCGCCTTGCCTCACCGTTTGCCTCGCCACGCCTCGCCTCGCCACGCCGTCACGCGACCGGATCAATTGTGTCCCCTGCTTGACACCAGAAGCAGCTCCAATTTCTTTCTGCTCTTTGTCGCGCTTCCGCGCGCGCGTTTCGCCAAATTATTTTCCGATATTTCTATCCCGGATGGCTATAATTTTTTCACGATCTCAAAGAAGGCGCAGTGGCTTTTTCGAACAAATTTTTTGGAGGGAGACGATCTTCCATGTGCGAGTCGATGATGTTAATTCGACGTTCAACCCTTCGCGATCAAACGGCGACTGTCAGAGCACCTCAGAAAATTATCATGTCACGTTCCAAAATAACCTTTCTTAAATACTACTTTATTCAATTTTAAATACTAGTTTAGTTCAATATTAAATACTAATATTAAATAAAAAGATGTACGTAATATAAAATATAATAATACACATGAAATGATCGATACATCCTTACTACCCTAAATCACTAAATCGAAATTTCCATAAACCAAATATATCCAATCGCTTTTCTATTAATCTAATTTATATATTAATATAATTTCCATAAAATCGACACGATTTCTAAATGATCGATGCTTTGATCAACAATGTAATGAACAAAGTATCTCAACAATGTTTAAACGAAGTATATTCTCGCATCGACGATCCTATAGCATCGCAAGTGGCAGACGCAGTCGGCTGTTCGCGTAATCAAAGAGCCAATTAGAAAGGTTGAATCGTTTGCGGCGGCTATCGAAGCGAGCAGCTTCTTGCTTCGCCTTTCTCCTTAAAAAAATAATAAAAAAAAAAAATAAATAAAACGCTTCGGTCAGAGAAAGAAAGGATTGTCCGAGATTCGTTGACTCGGGCGCGACCCAGCAGCCGTGAATTTACCCCTCTTCTCGGTTGCTCGCTTTTTCGGCGCTTTCGCGACGACCACGATTTTGCGCGCCCCTTTAAACTTATGGCATGTTTCCAAGTGCTTTCACCGGTTCCGAATGTTGACCGTCCCCGTGCTTCCTGTATTTATAGAGCGACGACGTTCCGTCGCGGACTGTACCACCGCCTCGCCGCAATTTTCGTCTCGCGAGCCGCACAAAAGACGCGGCCTCTCTCTGTAAACCGTTCTAATTACGACATTATGCATTGTATTAACCCTTTGATCGAGCGAAAAAGTTGCTATAAATGTGCGAGTAAAATTCGTTAGACACGTTTTAGACTTTCTCGTCGTTTTGTGGAGAACCGTGGATTTTTTGGACGTTGTTAGGGGAGGATTTTGTTGAATAGTATAATTTTGTAATAATAATTTCTGTATGATGAAAGAAGGTAAGATAAATGTTATTTACCAGGAATTAATCCTTTTCGGTTTAGTGGTGATTCTAAGTCGTTATAAATAATTTTTATCAAATTTTATAATTTTAATGTTTTAATGTTATCTACCTGCAGTTAATCCTTTATGGTCTAGTGGCGACTCGAAGGCACTATAAATAATTTTCATCAAATCAGTAATATATTATAATATAAATAATTAGTAAACCGTGAATAAAATAGAATAAAATAGAATACCGTAGAATGCAATGCAATGCAAAACAGTACAGTATAAGACAATGTACAATACAATATAATATTATATAACACAATATAATAGAATATAACGTAACGTAATATAAGACTAAAAATAACCCGACCAGTGACGTCACTCCAAGCGTGGCGAGCCCGCCGCAACGAAAGGGTTGAAAACCGGGGACGTCTTTCGAATGTGTGATCAGGCCCCGCAGACGTTTCCCGCCCGCATATAGCATGGCCCGAGTCAATTTGATCCCCGTACGAATATTTGCATTTCTATTCTCCGAACGACGTTACACTCTCTCAAAGTAAATACATTTTCTACGGCCGAATTCAATTACACCAAAGAGCTTACGTAAATACAGCCGGTCCAATTATAAGCGCATACAGAGAGAGAGAGAGAGAGAGAGAGAGAGAGTATATTCGTTTGCGCGCGGACACGGAGCCCACGGGTCAGCGGAACGAAACAATGATTAAGAAATTCCGAAACATTGGCGGATTTCGCGGTTGCGGTTGTTAACGAGCAGCGGAGAACGGCCGACGCCGCCCGCTTTGGGGGTCGCGGCCGCAACCTACGATTCGCCTCTTTTTCTACGGTTCTGTCTGGCGAATGCAATCTCGCATAGATTAGGTTCGCTTGTACGGGCGAGTAAACGGTGGAGCTGGGGCTTTTCTGTTCGCGTAATGGAGGGAGAACGGATTTGTATTATTGGAGCTATTTAATTGTTTTGAATAGTATTGTCTTTCAACAGGTTGGAAGGATTCAGTCTAGAGGGTGGCTAAAAATTATGTTACTTATTTTTATTAATTATGATGAAGTAAAATTAGATAATGGAAATGGGTTCTTGGGGCGATTTGGAGCAACTTTTTCCTTTGCGAAAATGTTCTACGAGACGTGGTTAACGAGTTATTAGCGAAAAACTTTGACCAATGAGAGGCGAGCATTGATGGCGCAAGACAGCCGAGCCTATCAGTGGTACTCGGCACCGGTGCGCTCCGTGACGCGGCCGCTTAGTGCCAACCTAGCACTAGTCTAGTACCAGCAGAGCGTTAGCAGAGCGCCAGTCGCGTTTCAGTCGAGCGCTTCTCTGATTGGCCAACGCTTTTCATTAATAACTCCTAAACGAAGCCTTGTAAAGCATTTTCGCAAAGGAAAAAGTTGCTTCAAATCATCCCAGGAATCTGTCACTTAAAAATGACGTAATACTAGCACACACTGTATCTCTCCATAATGATTCAAATATCTAATTGTTTGCCTTGCTGTAGAACACGGACAGGATGCGCGCATATTTCGCGATGCACGCGCATCGAGCATGTTTTCCATGCCGTACGCGTAACTAAACAAGCGCGGCTCGCTCTTATATTGCCGAGCGCGTGGGCGTACACCTATATTGACCAAGCAGGTGAATGGTGCACGAGCGGAGCAATGTTCAACACACAAGGCACGTCATAAACGATACTGTACAATCTAATCATTGTGATGAATCGACTGGGTTCGATTTCGCGGGCGCCACATATATACACGCTATAAACGAAACCGAATTCCGGTCGGGGCTCGTTCGATATTTTCTATCGATTTAGTTACGGCGTTAAAGCGAACAGGAAAAAAAAATACAACAACCCGACCGTAGAGCTTCTTCGCAATTAAATCCCTTCGGGCTGTTGCGCTCGTATCGTAATAAATGTCGTTTCGAAAAAGCGAAACGATTAATTGCGAAAAATATTTCGCGACTCGTCGATGTTTCGAAACATGACGGACCGTTTGCAACTAACACTTTCGCTTTGCAAAATGATAATTTATTGTTTTTACTATTTTTATTAATGTTGTTATTGTTACTAGTAGTTGCAGTAATTATTATTGTTACTAGTAGTAGTACTTATCATTATCATTATTAAAATTCCTAGTTCAAAAAAAGAAAGAAGAATATGCTAAATTTATTTGACAATTTTCAATTTGCTTCAATTCGAGCGCCGTTTTTATTCCGTCGCCGGATTCGCGCACGCCTCCCCCGGATTTACGGCCTATTCTCGTGCTTTTATTATAGCTTTTGCGACGCGCGGTACACTCGCATCCATAAGTCATCGGGCATCTGGTTTCTACGGTCTCTTTCTAGCTTTACGTTTTTCTTTTCTTTTCTTTTTTTTTCTTCGCGTTCCACGATTAGTCAATGCGAAGCATTGTCACGGAGCTTTTACGGCGACGCTGGCTAGGTGGATCCTCTCTCTCTCCCTCGGGGAGGGGGGTGCGGCGAAATGGTCGTGGTAAGCGGAAACGAGGTTATTTTATTGTTCCTTGTGAAGAAAGCGGTATTTCATCGAGACAATCCCGCTCGTTTTAGGAACGAGCGACATCCTTGTTTCGTGCTCGATGCTTGCGCCGACTGTACCATTGATTTTTTAGCGCATTCACACTGGTCCGAGATGGTGACATTAAAGACCATTAGTTAAATAATAATTAAATCCTTTTCTCAGATTTTAGTATGAAGTGATGTATAATTGTTTATATATTAAATTACATAATTCAATTTTTCAGTTAATTTTTATTGCGAAGTGATGTATAGTAATATATATTAAATTATATAATTAATTTTGTAAGCTATATTTAATTATAAAGTGACTATAATAAATAGTCACTTATATAAGTGAGTATAATAATGTAATACTAACACAATAACTAACGATATAATACTGATACAATAACCAATCCAATTAATTTCCCTACAACATAAATAACGCAGCGTCCAAAAAACGACAATTTATTTCTCAGATAAATCCAACACCTATCCCTGAATCTATCATTAGACAAACACAATAAAAAAAAGGAAGATCATCGATTTATATATAACACTTAGCTCCGTCCGCACGCTCTTTAGATCCGAGGCCACGGAAATTGCGATATCCAGCCTGACCGACGTGAACGGTAAAAAAAAAAAAACAAACCGATACGAAACGGCCGCTTTCATTGGTCCGTAAATCCATTGTCAAATTTGCTAGAAGTATATTAAGAGCGACCGTGCACAGCCCTGAGCCTCGTGTTGCTTTTGCGAAAACAACTGGTGGGGGCGGTGGAGAGGGGGAAGAGCCGCTTATCGTCGTCGTTCGCCGGCGTCTACGAAAATCATGGCTCGCTTCCAAATGTACCGTCTCCCCCCACCACCCCCACCACCACCGCCGTGTTCTTCCCGGCTGTCGCTACGGTAGCGAGGAGGGCGCGCGATGTCGTCGATGACACTTGTGGCACGATTTAATCTGCCGGGGCCGGTCGGTTCGCGTACCCGTTCGAGCAATCGCGGCGAAGAGAAAAAACCGAGCAGAATGGAACGGGGGTGGGAGAGGGGCGGGGGGAATGCGGGGGCTCGCCAGGGTGTTCCTCTCTTCATTTCGGACACGGATCTTTATTTCGAGCGTCGTGCCAATTCCGCTGCTATTCGACGACAAGATGACGATAATAATAATAATAATAATGATAATAATAATAATAATGATAATAATAATAATAATGATAATAATAATAATATTAATAATAATCATGGTAGCGATAATAGCGCTAAATAAGTAAGCGTGTGAGTTTGTAGTAATAATATTGAGTGTAGTAATAAAGGTAGTAATGGTTGTGGTAGTGTCTAGAGCGAGGATTTTTGTGAAAAATAAAAATTGTTCGCGACGACTGCAAAACGTAAACCAAATACAAGCTTTCATCATTTAAAGCAACTTTTTCCCTTGCAAAAATTCAATTCGCGGCTTCGTTCGCGAGTTATTAGCGAAAAACAGTGGCCAATGAGGTGCGAGCGCGGCTGGGACCAACGCTCATTGGTCACCGTTTTTCGTTAATAACTCTTGAACGAAGCGTCGTAGAAAATTTTTGTAAAGGATAAAGTTGCTTCAAATGATCTCAGGTATCTCCTACGTCAATATTACTATATATTTCTTGATAAAATTTATATACAATAATTAATAACAATTTTTCTTGTTCTCTGAGCTGACTATCACATTTCTACCATTTTATTGCGCATCCAATCCACAGGGAATTCTATCTCAGCAGTGAATAATCTCGACCAATCAGAGCAAAGAAAATTGTTACCCGGACCATCGTTAACCAATCAAACTGCAATTTATAAATATGCAAAAGTATGTCCCGATATTATAGTACAGAAATTCCTTGGCAATAATTTTCACCGATCATTTCGCTCGTTCGTTATAAATTGATGTTCACGGTCCGGTGACAAATAAAATAGCCTCCCCGATAAAGAATGCATCGGTTCGAAAGGAACAGTTCGAACAGAAGAAATAATATATATATAATATACATAATATAACCCCGGAGGAATCGACGGACAGCAATTTCGTTGGACGTGATTAGTTATCATCGTTTCCGCACGATTTCCTATTACGATCGTCGTTGTACCGGCAAACTCGATTTGCCGTTAATATCGTCTTTTTATATAACGTTGCCTGTGGGCGGTAGGGGGGATAGGAGAGGGAGAAATTGTATCGGCGTTGATGAACCCCGAATGAAAAATGTAGACTACCATAACTGAGCCGTTTCTGTTCGGTAAACGAACGGAGGCGGCGGCGGGTCGTTCGATCAAGATAAATATTTGAGCGGAAGAATAACAGCTTCGGCCGGGCGGAACAGCGGGATACAGAATTCGGTACGTGACAGAAAGGAATCGATAAAAATTTCTGTTTGCCGCCGTACGATGAATAATATTAACGGCGTAGGAGAGAGACAGAGAGACAGAGAGAAAGAGAGAGAGAGAGAGATACCGAGAGAGAGAGAGACCGAGAGAGACCGAGAGAGAGAGAGAGAGAGAGAGAGAGAGAGAACGAGAGTGGGGGAGAGAGAAGGAGAGAAAGAGGATTTCCGTCCCGATGTTCCTCCAGAATATACACCTCAGAGAACAGAGATCGATTTTCATTAATGAAGTGGGACGCGAGGGTACCATCGACTCCGTGAGTGGTTGAAATATTTCCTTAGCATGCCTTGACCCGTTTAAGCGGCTCTCCTCCGCCAAGTTTCTGTTTGCTAGGCTTGATGAGCCGTCCCTGGCTCCCACGGATAAGTGCGCGTTTCCTTACATTATTTTAATCTCGCGCCCCTCGACCCTGCCCTACGAGGCAGACAAAAACCGTCGATGCCACGAAGTGTCTCCTCGCTATATTCGAGTCGATGCAACGACCGAAGGAACACGCGTTGCCTCGCTGTCATAATCGACGCCAAACAATCCATTTCTCGCGCAAAAACCAGCTAGAAATTTGTTGTCCTGCTGTTTAAGGGTTATGTGGAATAAAACAATCGTGTAGGGTAAAAATTGTGTAAATAATTATAGTTGGAGAAAGATAGAAAACAGGTGCGGTGGAAGAAATATAATTTACAATATTTATTTAAAAAATTAATTATGCCGATTAGGCGCACGATATAAAGAGCATGGACTGTACCATGGACTGGACCTTACCCTATCAATCACGGTTAGATTTTGAACAAATAAAATTTTTCATAACTAAATTATTATTTTTCTTAACACGTTCCATGCCACGTGTACATATAGTATACAATAAATTGATAAGTAAAGAATTAATTTCCGCCACACGAATGAGTCGTAATAACTCCGTTTCATTGTTGTATATACGATCATTAATAATTAGTAAAATAATTAAATAGCGGGGAAAGGGTTCGAGTAAAATACTGTTCGACCAAGCGGAACAGTGAATCGAATTTCATAGACGCCGCCCTCGAAAATTCCACGAAAAACGGCCCCGTGATGCCGTTTACACAGTCGCCGACAGACACTCCGCGGAATTGTTACGTCACGGCTCGACGGCTGTGAAAATATGTTGTTTATTTTATTCGGCCCGGGCCTTCCGGTCCATTTCGACCGGCGAACAGGAGAACGATCAAAAATATGGCGACACGAAAGAGTGCTCTCATCGCCGCTCGGCGCCGTTGTTGTTCGCCATCGTTCGCCACGCGACTCGAAATTGAAACGCGCCGATCCGCCGTGCCACGAAATTACGGATCTCTTTCGAAAGGCTTTTTATAAATAAAAATGACCGGGAAACGACGAAGGAAGAGGATGAAAAGTAAACCGAGATTCGATCCGTTTATTTTAAAGACAGAGCGCAACTGTATCTTTATTGAGAAAAATTAGCGTTTCGAGTATCAATGGCGTCGACATAACCTTTGTCGAAATGCATTCAGCAAAGGTTAACATTCCATTGTTAAGCAGTTATTAATGAAAAAACAGTGGCGAATAAGAGGCGAACATAATAATATATATTATTAATATATATGGTATGTATGATCTCACTTATATTATTGATATATATATATATATAATAAAGTTTCGATTTTACGCGACGCGTATCAACGGCGTCGCGTCCACCTTTCTCCTCCACACGGACAATTTCCACCGCGATAATTTGAATATTTCCGACCATGAAGACAATTCCTACTCCTTCCTTTATCTCATAGAATCGCTTGCAGAATAATTTGCAATAATAACCGATGGCCAATTACTTTCGCCCGGTAGCGTTCTGTAAGATTCCTTTGTCGTCGTAGGTTCGCGCGAGCCGAAGGCTTTAATAATTAAAAAGACGAGCCCGGCAAAAAGAACGTAGAGAAAGAACGGTCGAAAGAAGAGAGAAAAGAGCGAGAGAGAGAGAGAGAGAGAGATGAGAGGAGAGAGGGAGAGAGAAGGCAATGGTAGAACGGAGCAAAGAACAACGTTTCGTTTTTATTGCACTTTAATGGCTCTGTGCGCGCGCGTTGTTCGAAAAGTTCGTGGCAGCCGCTGCACCGAGCGAGCGAGCGAGTATCGATTTCAGTTATTCGCGAGTGGAATACCAACAGGAATAGTTAATAAAGGGCAAAATTACAAAAGTTAAATGACATTTAAAATGCAAATTCTCCGCGACGATGTTATTCCATCGGATTATCGTGCATCGCGACAGAATTTCACGGTTTTATTTTCCCGAGTGCCTTCTTCCCTTCTCCCCCCTCGTCTCACCTCTCCCCCGTCGCCGTCGCGCTCGACACTTACATGCCGCCGCGGATCGGTTGTAACGGTGAGACTCGCGATAACATTTATTGGAGGATCGATATTGTTTTGCCTTTATTGAAAGATAACGCGACGTTCGTTCGATCGCTGATTCGACTAATTTGTCGAATAGCGGATGGAATTTTTAAACGAATTCCAATGCCTCTTTCTCTCTTTCTCTCTCTCTCTCTCTCTCTCTCTCTCTCTCTGCTCACGCGTTCTTTTATACATGCACGCGTTTATTTGTTGGTTAATTGGTCGAGCCGGTTTTTAAAATGAATATTAAAAACATTCAAACGGATATTGAAGTTATTCGAACGAATGTTACAGACATTCGGATATTTAATTCATTAAACAGAATATTAAAGTGAGAATGAATATTGGTGTCATTAAAATTTTGACCTCGTTGAAAGGAATATTAATCGTTAGAATATTGACCTCGTTAAAGGGAATATTAATCGTTAGAATATCGACCTCATTAAAAGGAATAGTAATCGTTAAAGTATTGAACTCATTAAACACAATATTGAAGTCAGAATAAATATTAGTCGTTAAAATATTGATCTCATTAAAAACAGTATTAAAGTCAGAAATCGCGCTAGGCTCGTTAAAATACAGAACTCGTTAAAATGAACATCAAAGTGCCGACCTAATTGCAATGATTATCAAATTCCTGCATACAGTGTTGAGTCTGAGTTACACCGAACTTATAGCACCAAACTATGCCATAGCTTCGATCGATCAAAAAATTCTCAAAATTTTCCTTCGAAATCTGTTATAATTTTCTTTCGAAATCTGTTATAATTTTCCTTCGAAATCTGTTTTAACCGAGTCGTCGAGCATCCGGTCGAATCAACTTCGACCGCGATCGGTATCCGCCGCGTTCACTTAGTTCCGCTTCTGCCATTTCTACGCGCAAGGCTTTCCTGATTTTGGCAGATTTCTCTGGCAGACGTTCTCGCCGCGGCGCCGCTGTTCTAGGATTACACGGGCGGAGAGCGAAGGTCCGCCGGAGTTTCACGTGACAAAGCTTACGGTATCTTATTGCGGCCGCTCGGGCGTAAGGGACCGCCGTCGCAGTTGCCGCGCGCGCGTGCGACGAAAGCACGAACGCGGAAGCATAATGTACGGAATATTCGAAGAATACACTCGCGCGTCCGCAATGAATCAGGATGCAGAGAGCGTTCTCGAGTGCCGTGATATCGGCCAATACGATTTACATCGTCCTTGTAACAATTTTTATTAATAAAAGAACGTTTTATTCGGCGGAAAAAATTGTTCAAGCTAAATAGTTTTATTTAATTATTTTAGTATATTAACCCATTGCAAGATTGTTCTAATTTTAAAATAAAGAGGTGTTTTATTTGATTTATGTCAGTTTATTTTTATTTGTATTATTTGATAATTTATCGATTAGAATTTAGTAGTGCGAATATTTTTTTTATAACAGTACATATATATATAAATTATTAAATATGTTGACTGTAGGTAATAATATGACTTATAACAATAACTTAATATTAATAAGGTTATTAGTATAATTTTCTCAAACAAAAAATGTTTCATTTATTAATAAACATTTTTAAAGCTTCTTCGATGCTTTCGTTCTATCGCTTTAATGAATTAATAAAAAATCCCAGATATAATAAGAATATTTTTAAATATATATCTATAGCAATAATAATTTGTTTAATTATATCGTTACATCCGTAAACAATTTCTTCAGCGACCACGTTATCTAATTTCGTCCGAACACTCTGTCCAGGGAATATTGTTAACGTGTTGTCGGAGCGGGTCTACCTGCAGGTAGAAGCTTCGTGGTCGTTCTAAAATTAGGAGACTGCCCTAAAATCATTATTGACTTTCCGAACACGTGACTAATGTGTCCGCTCCTTCCAGATTTATCTCGGCGCATCTATTCGACGATCGAAACGAATTTCCTTCCGGCAAATTATCTTCCCTGATAAAAAGTATTTCTCTTCTAAACAATTTCCATCTTTTATAAACAATGATTTTCACCTCGTGATTATCAATTAATTCGCGTGAGATGAGATTTAAGCGTTATATTACGAGATAAGGGCAAAACCTCAGATTTCTGACTAACCCGACATAGAAATATACCAATCTCTTCATCAACCTTCGTACGTCGATGACGGACCCTAATCTTGCTATAGTCCATCCCTCCCCGCTCAAAATAGTCCATTTGTTTATTTATTCGCGCGTGTCGCCTCGCCTCGCAATATTCGGAACAATGCGCGACGGAAGAGCACGCTAACCGGAAGGCCGACGTCGCCGCGTAGAAAATTGTACGCGCGCGCAACATAATATAATATTATATTATAGAACAAACGTGGACAGGATACATATATCGTCCGTGCTTTTTTTTTATCAGCTATTCAAACGGGAATAATGCGCGGGCAACGCGGCTCGCCGTGCGATACGAACTTTTTTTATTTTTCTTTATTCGTCGACCGTGCGAAACGTGTTTATCAGGCAGCGTTCGATAGCGCGCGAAATAAATAATTTCACAGCTGCTGGAAAACCCGTCCGCCATTGACGAGCTCGCCGCTGTCATTTCTGAAACCAGCGTGGTTATAGTTCTCAGTTTTGTGAACATTGTGCAGTTAACAAAAACGAGGCCGTTTACAATACATTTAATTCTCCTCAATTAAACGTCTTTAAAACGACTAAATATCCATAGTCCACTTATTTATTGCTGAAATTGACTGGCTCTGATAATAAGTACACTGTTAATAATTCAATACTGTTAATAAGTATTCCACAGCGAGATGTCTGAGACTAGGCTAACCTAGAAGCAGCGACCTACAATTAGGTCATTTAATCGATCCGGGAACTCGAACTTAACGAGACATTCAAATCAAATCAACCACAGACTGAAGAACTCGAATCCGATCAAGCCAGGGGAGCCATCCTCCGAGCTGAATTCATCTAATCGAAAGTTCAAGCATTTAGCTTCGACTTGCTTTAAACGAAGAAATACGGAAAAGCCGCTAATTTACAGTCAGGACCGATGGAACAATCAACGAAAATTGTTTATTAGGTAACTTGTAAAAATCGCGTTCTTTATTCCTTTGTTTTTAAAATGATCAATTGTGATTTTTTAAGATAACTTTTTTCGGACGCTTTTTTAGTAAACTAATGTCTTTAACTTGAAAATAAAATTTATATAAATTAGGTTCAACGTTTTTAATACAATTGTCCCGTTTCGAATATTTCTTCTCCTACGATTACTTTTTGCTGCGACTGTAGATAGAGGGAGGAATTTTTTTTTTAACGAATTTTTTTTTGAGAAGATCAAAGGAAGTTTCGTGTGTGATAATTTGTGATAAATGTAACTTCGAACGATTTCACTCGCTCTCGAAAACAGCGTGAAATTGATTTTTTCGCCGGTGAAAACCGATTCCTTTTTTGCCGGTCGCCGCGCCGTTCGGCGAAAACGTAGCAGAAGGCGGCGATCAGAGTAGCGTGGCCCCTTTGAAGCGGGAGCAGTTGCCAGCTCCGTGGCTCGATCGAACCAGCGGCGGCGGGCAACCCTTTCATTGGTTTTCTGCCAGCGCACGGTGACTTGTTGATACTTGGAAGCGGCGGTGGTGGGGCGGCAGCCAGGGTCGACACAGAGAGGCTGAGCAGGTTTTCCACGGGCCTCGCACAGTCACGTGATCGAATATCGACGTTTCAATAGATCACCTTAAGTCGACTCCCGGACGCGCATTGAATATTTATGACTTTATTGAGTATAGTTGGCCTTTAGGCGCGCTCGCGATCTCATGCCCGGTCCCGATTACGGGAACCGAACGAAACACTGCCGGCAATTTCAGTTTGGCCAAACTTCCTACGATTCGGGATAGAGTCAACTATAAAATTGGTTAAACTTCCGGTGGCGTTGAGTGTAAATATAAATTTTAGCCTAATCGAAAACATTATTTCGCCGAATTTGGAATATTAACTAACTTTTCCGCGGCCATGGCGCGCGAAAATAGGGTCGGAAAATGTTCCGCGAGCATTCCGCCAGTATTTTCCGTCGCGGACCGAACTTGACATCGGCTTTGCGGGGCGGAAAAAAAATAGACAGCCGGACCCGGTTTGTTGGCTTTTCGTTCGTCTTTTGGGGGGGGGGGGGGGGGGAGGGGGGTTCGAAAACACGGGGGGCGGCACGCGAGCTATTTATCCATCGGTGATTCGTAAATAGAGCGGCTCGGCTCCGATTTTCGAATCGCGTGCGCGCGCGCGGCCATTGTTCATGCTATTCTTCGAAAAACCGCGTATCAACGTATGCAACGATCCTCGAATTCTATTTTAACACAAATATTCTGGCGAACGGCAAAACAATCGCTCGATGCGACAACCGAGTCACCCTGTTGCCGTTACAGCTGCTGTCCATACGCAAGTAAAAATTACTGCAATGTACCTATACCTTTCTATAGCTTTTTTTAAAGATAAACTGTGAACTTTGTTAATACATCTACATCTTTAGATACGGCAATATATTAAAATTACAGTATATTACGGCACCTATGGTAATACTATAGTATTACGATGACTACAGTATATGACTACTGTATATTCGACGAGGTACATGGTTGGCAGGTTAGACGAAAGACGAAACCGCGCCAGACGTAACCCATCCGACGTTGCGGCAACGAACACGGGGCCGGGGCCTATCTTAAATTTCCGAAGCCTCGGAAAGTAATTATGCTTTCATCGGAGTCCGCGTCACAATCGGTGACAATTAAACTCGGTAGACAGCCTTCTATTATTCTCGACGGCGAGGCCGCGAACTAAGAACGATTTCGAGGTGGAGGAAGTTTGCCCGGTGTGTAACGAGTTTAAACTACGTTTAAACGCGGGGCGGGCGGCAACGGCTCTCTCTCTCTCTCTCTCTCTCGTACACACACACGAGTTACGCTCGATTCGCGCCGTTCGCGGTAATGGGGCCATAATAAAACCGCGCCGGTGACTGAGCTCTCGTCAGATTCAAGCACACACAAGCGCAATCGTCGCCGGGAGAGAGAGAGAGAGAGAGAGAGAGAGAGAGAGAATTAGAGAGAGAGAGTGAGAGAGAAAGTGAGAGAGAGAATTAGAGAGAGAGAAATGGAGAGAGAGAGAGGGAGAGAGAGAGAGAGAAAATGAGAGAGACAGAGAGAGAGAGAAATCAAGAGGGAGAGAATTAGCGAGAGAGAGAGAGAGAGCAATGGAAAGGGAGAAAGAGAAACAAAGGAGAGAGTGAAACAAAGAGAGAGAAATAGATAGAGGAAGAGAGGGCTTGGAGGGCGAAGGGGGGAGGGCCGGAGGGGGTATATAGAAGAGGTCAAGGGACACCATGTATTGTTTATGCCCGGCGTTGTCAGCGCGTTATCCGTAGGCCACCGTCCCTGTCCTCTTGCATATTTCACGTAACGCTTCTCTCCCTAACGACACGATGCGCTAACGAGATGATAATAAAATATTTGGCGACCCGTGTCCCCCTTTATGGAACACGCCGGGCTCCCACCTGACAAGACACACAGGGTCAGCCCATGGACACCGGCGGTATCCTCGCAGGAGATGTTATGAATTAGTTGAACGATCGGCGGTGTTCCCCGCGTCTCCGGTTACAGGACGACGCGCCGACCAATCCCGTCCCCCCCCCCCCCCCTCCCTAAATTTCAACTTTTCAAAGGGAAAACCGTCCCTGGAAATCCTGGCCGCGTGTGTTCAACGCGTCAGCTTCCCGTGCTCTCGTCTGTCTCCTCGAAAGCAGTTTGTGCTGGAAGGGATTAGTCATTGTTCGCCGCTGTTACACCTTGCGCTTTGAGGATGTTTTAGTCTGCTCGTGAAATCATTGCACTAGGAGAATGGTACTCTGTTTGACTAAACTGTAGAAAATTTGATGCTTCTTTTTTTAATTAGTGTTTATTTTGTTGTTGTTTTATGTTGGGGGTAATGTATGGTAGATGGATTAATAAGGACTGAAAAATAGGTCAGACTGTTATATTATATTGTATTATATTATACTATATTATACTATATTGTATTATATAGATTTTAATATTTTATATTATATTTGTATTCCCGAAGTCATTTGCAGCAACTTTTTCCTCAGCGATAATTTAATCCGCGGCTTCGTGTACGAGTTATTAAGGAAAACCGCTGGCCAATGAAAGACGATCGCGCGCCAATCTACCTCGTCTCTCATTGGTCACCGTTTTTCCTTAATAACTCGTTAACGATGCCTCGTAGAAAATTTTTGTAAAGGAAAAAGTTGTTCAAAATCACCTCAGCTATCTTTCACTGACCACTTTTTAAACACCCTGTATAAATAATATTTTTTAATCTTATATACCAAATTCCACGATCTAAAATAAATAATTCTTCTTCGAGTCATTGTTAATAATCAAAGCGTATTGCTATCAACATTTCTGAGTAAAACCGTAAAACGTAAGAGAGAGAGAGAGAGAGAGAGAGAGACTTACGGTTACGTAACACCATCGTATTAGCGATAGTTCCCATTGATCACGTTCGCGCGGAGGTAACGCAATCATTAGACTTTATTCGGTTGTTCGCGGTGGCTCTCGGGTTACGTGTTTCCCGGATCAATAATAGTTGGCCAGGTTGATGAAGAAGTTTAATAGGCGACTAACTTCTGAAATTCGTCGGCGAATTATTAATGTTAATGGAACGGCACGGGGTCAGATTATACCTCGTTTGTACTATTAAAAGCCCGCTCCCCCCTCCCCTCCATTATTCGAGCATCGGATTCCGAGTTGGTTGTTTCATTATTTAGTAATTTCTTGTCTCGCTTCTTCGACGGGAAACGTTGAAAAGCCGATCGCCAGATAAGCGAAGAAGCGCGACAAGTTGTTTCGCTCGATTATTTATGTTTATCAGCGGCACCGTTGCGCCGCCGAGAAAAATATATAAATTGCCGGAGCAATAATTCAGAATTATTTGCTGTGTTGCTCTCTCTTCGGTCGAAAGCGACGCCGTTCTCTGGTTATTATCCGTAATATATTATATATCAGCTATTTCGATTATTTAGAAGAGAAAGGAGACTGTCGGATTAATATTATTTATTGCTAACCGCGTGCTGACTCTCGACGTGTCTGGCGTTGTAACAAAGCGTCTCGGTGCGGTTGCGCGAACGTTCGCCGCGCAACTGGCAATTAATTCGCTTTTGCAAAATGAGGTTTCAGTGCTCGCGACATTCTTTTTTGTTTACGCGTGCTGTAGCTGTTGTTTAAACAAGTCGATTACGGTGATTGTATAAAATAAAGTGAATTAGTATTTGTTGAACAATTCAGAGTGGTTTGATAACTATTTTTATTTATAGATTAATATTTTCGATGGGGAAATTTTGAGTTATTGTTGTAACTTTGAGCTTTTATTACTTGCATTGTAAATAAATTTCTATTTATGCGAAATCTGTAGCAGCGATTTGAGGAACATTTATAGGTTAGAATCGATTAATCGACCGGTGCCGTAATAATTTTAGACTAATTTAAGGTGATGGAAATGAAGGGCTAAGATTAAATTTTGGACTGGTAAATAATTTTATAAGTTAGATTAGTTAATAACAATCTATATCAGATTGTTTCTTAATAATTACTATGACTTTACTATTATTATTTCACCTTAGCTTACATAATAATTAATCTACTTAATCTAGACCCCTCAAATATAAAAATTATTGCTTCACTTCAATTAATAGCATAATTGTACACCATCTCGGAATAATCCTCTAATTCGGCAGTAAGCGGTATCGGCGGTATTCCCCCGTTAACATCGTCTCGTCTCGGTTGATTTTGCGTAAATGCCTGCGGCTCGACGACGCGGAGCCAGCAGCAAGCAGCAAGCAGCAGCAGCCGCCAAATGAAGAATTCTCGAACGTTCGCGCGTGAGCTAATCGCGTTTTCGGGCGTTTAACGCGACGGGGAGGAGTCGGTTGCACGCCCAAGGGAACGCTTGATCCAAGAATCACGGTGTAAGAGGGGGAGGGGTGGTTGAACAAAGGCGTTACTTGATAAAGTAAATTCCTCGTCGGGTTAATATATACGCCCGGCGCCGCGACGTGCCGCGTACGCTACGTGACATCAGTTGTCCTACCAGACTACCGGTGCGAAGTTCTCGCATGAAATATCTTGTCTCGGTGAGAGATGGGCTCCACGGCGCGCACCGCTTCTGACACGTCGGGAAGACGGTCGCGATAAATAACGTTGTTGGAACCATCAAATCTCGTCGATTTTCGGGGAGAGGAGGATCCGCTCCTTTGCTAATTTCGACGGTTGAAATATACTATACTAATATTATATTATATTATAGTGCCTTGTACTATATTACGTTACGCTATGCTATACTGTACTGTACTATGCTATGCTATACTATGCTATACCATGCTGTACTATACAATACTATATTATCCTATACTATACTATACCATACTATAGTAAACTACGCTATGTTATGCTATGCTATGCTATGCTATACCATACTATACTATATTGCGGTATGCTATATACTATACTATGCTATACTATACCATACTACATAATGGGTAATTTTCCGCGGGTAATTTCTCACGGCGGAATGATAGAAATTCCTCGATATTCGCCGTGATAGGAGCAGCGAGGATCTCGCGAGAAAAATTGCCGGCGTCGACTCGGATATCCTCGCGTTTTTATATTCTATTAATATTCGTCCGTATTAAAAGGTTGAAACCGCGGCGTTCGAACAGGCAGTTCGCCGGCCCATGTAACACGCGGATGATTAATGGGCTGTCTTACGGTCCGCAGGAGGAGAACGAAGGAGGAGGAGGAGGAGTAGGAGGAGGTGGCGAGGAATGATACCAGGGAAAACGGCGCGGCGTTTCGCATATCATTACGACGAAATGAAATTCGCCGGCCGGAAACAGAAAGTTATTAATTTGTCGGGCGTAGGGTGTGTGCGCGCGCGCGCTTGGTGTGATTTCCGCGGAACTCGGCCGCCGGGTTCGCTGATTTTCAACGGGATTCTCTCGCGTGAATATCCTTTCGGGCAGCGCGAGCGCACGTCTATTTGCAATTTAAACCTCGTGGGTAATCATTCCACGGATTTCCCCAGGCCGGCCGCATAAACACGCGTCGCGCACTTTGCCAGGGCCACTCCTCCTCCTCCCCCTCCTCTTCCTTCTTCCCCTCCCTCCCCGCCCTCTGCTCTCAGACCGGGTCCGACGAGCTCGTCAAATATCCTGTTGATATTAAATCTCCGGGCGGCTACACGAAAGAAGCCCCGGGCTACGAAATAAGTGAAAGGCGCCGCCCGAATCTTTTCTGGCTGGTACGCGACGGACGCCGCTGTAATCCGACGGAGCCAACCCCTTGGAACGGGTTTTTAATGGATTCCATCGCGGTGAGGCGCGTTCGAAGTGTTCTTCAACATTTCGGTGGGAATATTTACTCTTTATTCATTTATATCGCGCAATCGCTGCGGCTCGAGGAAATTTCGCGCTTATTGTTCAACGACACGTTTCGCGCATTTTTTGTATATTAATTGTTTATTAAATATTAAATTTAATATTTATTGTATATTAGTATAAGTTTATTGTATATTAAAGGAAAAGTATATAAAGTATAATATAATATACAGTATAGCATATAGTGTATAGAATATTATATAATAGTATTGTATAAGATATTAGTATAGTATGGTATGGTATACTGTATTACAGTGTAGTATAGTACATTATAGTACGGTATAGTATGATATACTATAGTATAGCATGATATGGCGTGAAATACGATATTGTAATATAATATTTGTATAGTATAATAATGTACAGTATAGTATACTGCACTACAGTGCAGTATAGTATTGTTCATTATAGTACGGTATAGTATGGTACATTATGGTATAGTACAGTATAGTATAGTGCAGTATATTATAGTACACTATAGTATGGTATAGTGTAGTAGTGTAGAAAGAGGGATAGAAATAAATAGAAAGAGAGAGAGAGAGAGAGAGAGATTAGCGTAATCCGTCGCCGGTTGCAGTTCGAGCGAACGGAGTTTATCCAGCGTTTATTTCCATATTGCCCGGACAGTCGCTATTAAAAGTCGTGCCGCCGTCCGTCCGTCCGGCCGACAGTCCGGTTACATCAAGAAAGCGCCTATCGAGAGAGCACCCCCGGGGGGCTCGACCGGGGCGCGCGCCTCGCGCGGAAGGCCACTCGAGAAACGATTCGGAAGTTGGACGATTTCGAGAGTTAATCGCCGCCGATCGACGAAAGAGGCGTATCTCTTCAATTTATTCCGGAGCAGCCCGGCTTTTGTTGTAAGCGGATTCGAGAGTCGTCCCGTCCATTTGCCGGCGGAAGAGACCCCCGCCGCCCCCTCCCCCCCCCTCTTCCTCCTCCTGCGCCGCGGATAGAATTCATTCCTGTTGTGCATACTATCGATTATTCACGGCTACCTTCCTCTCTCTCTCTCTCTCTTTCTCTCTTTTACTCTTCTCTCTTCCTCTCTCTCTCTATTCACCGCTCTTACGTGTCGTTTTGACTTTGAAAGCGCACACACCACCACCTTTCATTATCGGCTGGTATACGCCTTGACTTGGCCGCCTATCCCACGACGACACAGATCACGGTTAAAAATTTTCAAATGGAATTTTTAACAATTCCCAAATTGTATCTCAAAAAATTCAAAAATTGCATCCTCAAAAATTTACAATTTTATCTTTAAAAATGCATTAACTGCATCTTCAAAAATTCTCAAATAGCATCTTTAATCATCATCGTCAACCTTATCATCGACCTCTCAATAACCAATGCAATGACGCAACAATGCCTCCAATAATACATATAATTTTTTCTGACTGATTCTACGCGAATCGTCGAAAAGAAAATGCACGGAAGAGGGTCTTCCATCTCCCCCCACTCCCCCCAGTTTAACCTGTTTCGACAAAGTGGAACGAGATTTATCATGGAGCGCATTCATAATCTCAGCTTAACTCTTAAAGGATGGGTCGGGAGCAGATTTACATTTTTCCACGTCGTGTAAGCGGAACGGAGAGCCCCCCCCCCCCCAGATTTATGTTTTATTTCTTTTTTATGCGCGCAGCGGACGATTGCTCGCCGTTTCTTTTTCGATGGCTCGGCGAACGCTAGGGGTTTCGACTGTGATGTTTTTAATTTTCATCGGGGAAACAATGTCAAATGACGCGAATGCAGAGTTATCTTCACAATGGACACGTTGCTTTGTTTTATGAATCTATAGTATACGTATAACTTATGAACTTTGGTTTATAGGTTATGTTTTTAGTTGGCTAAAAATTCTTTAAAATGTACTCAGCTGAGCTTCTTAACATTGTTACTTATCAACCCTTTGCACTTCAGTGGTGACCATGAGGCACTATTAAAAATTATATTGTTTATTTAGATAATATTTATATCGTCGATATAACGATTATATTCAAAAAATAATTAAAATAGTGATTGTTGTACTGATTGCAAGATTCGAATTTATATGCAATATGTAATATAAAATATAAATATTTTATGAGTCAGAATGAACTATTTTTGATTTATAAAATTTTAATTTCAAATATGTTCTCTGGGCAACAGGATGACGGACCATGAATTTTAATGGTGCATAGGAACGGGCCGTTATTAATAACCCAATGTGTCAGTTCTTCTTCTACGTGTAGGAACGTGCACGGTCGTTGAAGAGAATGAACATCAATTTCTTGTCGCGTGGCGCCGCGCACGGTTTAACGCGATTCATCAGTATATTAGAAATACCTCTATGTATATTAATGTTTTGCTGGTCTACCTCATTAATTCAGCTTCCGCGAGCGATTATGGGAAATCCGGCGGCGCCGTTTCGTTCATAACGTTCGCTGCTTAAATCCGTCTGATGCGACTAATAAATTCAAATCGACGGAAATATTTTTAATAATTAGAATACTAAGAGAACAAATTTAATTAAAATCAATGTTAATAAAAGTTAGTTGCGGCTAAAATTATTTAAATTTTTAGAAAGTTTGCTGATAAAATTATATGTAAAAATTTTCGGCAATTTATATATTTTTCAACGATTAGTTAAAGTGAGGTTATGTCAATGTTATATGTCAATATTTAGGTTAGTATAGATGTTTTTATGGCGAGGTTATGCCAATGTCATAGGCCAAAATTTTGTTCATTATAATTATTTCGACGGCGAGGTTATATCAATATTATTAGTCAAAATTTTGATAGCGAGGTTATGTCAATGTTATACGGTAAAATTTTGATTAGTCTAAATATTTTGGTTTCTAAAACATTGATGGATAAAAGATCATAAAAAAATCACCGAGATTGCTTTGCCAAACAACGCGCCATAAACAATGTTTTTTCCCCCGTTTGAATCGAACGTTGGCGCCTTTAAAATGCAGAAGGTACACAGAATTTCTCTCGTACCTGTCCTCGATTATACTAAAACTCACGGCTCGAATATCCACGTCGTTGTACCGGTCGCTGGTGGGAGAACTTCTGTGATTCGGCACTCGTCAGAAAATAGTGATAACTCGGCCGTAATTACGGGTCATGGTCGCGCGGCGTAGCCAATTTCACACGTACAATCATGCGTGTCCCAAATTCCCGGACAGCGGTGGAAACCAATCCAATCACACAGAAATTCCAGCGGTGACCGATTTGGTAATATCGAGCCGGGCCTCTTCGAGTACAGATGCTCATTATATTCCTTCCTACGGCTGCTTAATGCCACGTGCATGTCTCTCGTTGACCGATAAATCGGGGGATTCGACCATCGAGTCCGCGGAACCAGCGACAAAATCACCGACGCCGCGCGAAATATCTTCTCGTCTTCGGGGATCGGTAGCTAAGGGTGGCCTCAAGGTGCCCTCGGGGTGCATGGAATCAACGCTTGATTCGTGTTTGATTTAGATACGTCTGTACGAAGATATTGATCGAAATTAATTAATAATAAAATTGTAAGGAGTATGAGTGATTATAATTTGTAATAATATTGTTGATGTAATTATTAATGTAATAATTGCATCAATAATGTATATTAAAATCGAGGTTATAATACGTCATAATTGCGATCTAATTGCAATCAAAATTTTACTTATTAGAGTTTTATTAATATTAATAGTACTATAAATTATGATAGTGTTAATATTAATACTAATTATGATATTATTAACATTAATAGTATTGTGTTATAATATTGTAATATTATGCCTGCATTATAATCTACCTAGTCTCAAAGTAGACTTTTCCAATCTTCATTTAACCACATCGCGTCAGAAAACAATTCTTTTCAATTTATCAAAATTATCTTGACAGTATGACGGAATATAATCTATCTTGTCTTAAAGTAGACACTATCAGCTTTTATTTAACGTAATTGGCATAGAAATATCTATACGGGGACGTATTTTAAAATTCATGGGAACTTCTTCCTTTGAGTTTCATGGACCTCACGTTGTCAAAGGTTGACTCTTTTTAATTTTTTATAATGATCTCGTTCTTCTATTGTAATATAATTTACCATGTCATAAAGTTGACAACTTCAACTCTTATTTAGGCTAATTGGCATAAAAATATCTATACCGGAACGTATTTTAAAATTCTTGCAAACTTCGCCTATTAAGTCTATTAGACCCCACGATGTCAAAGGTCGATTCTTCTTAATTTTTAATAACAATCTCATCCCTCTATTGGAAAATAATTTACCTTGCCTTAAAGTAGACATTTTCATAGTCTAATTGGCATAGAAATATCTCTTCAGAAATATATTTTCAAATTTATCCCAATTTCTCCTTTTAAGTTTCTTCAACCCCACGATGCTAAAGGTCGATACTTCTTAATTTTTAATAACAATCTCGTGATTATCTTGCAATCTAATCTACCCTATCTCAAACTAGACACTTTCAGCTTCAATCTCAGCTAAATTACATACAGAACATCTCCACGAATAGGAATTACGAAATCGCTCTAATCTTTCTTCTCTTGAATCATATAAATCCTGCGACGTCAGAAGTCGATTATTGCCCTTAATTTCTCCAAACAACCTCGATCTTCCACCGCAATATAACCTAACTAGCTTCAAAATAGACAAAAATCACTTTTTGAATTCCTGTGCAACTTGCTTTGGTTATAACTATGGCTTTGACTATGGCTATCACTATGGCAGATTATGGCTATCACTATGGCTATGACTATGCCACTCTATGGTGCAATATATCTGCCAATCATTTTTATTAAATCGAAAGAAAATTGGAATCACCTGTGAGACCCGTAACTTTTTGAGACATCAAGGTTATGTCAAGGGGTTAAGGTGTATTACGAAGCGATCATGGGGCTGTACCATTTCGTACCCCATTTCCAACGTGGTTCGACCTCGCCACCGTACATAACTATACTCAGCCTGCCCCCGGAAAGCAGTCGAACGTCAGCCCCGCGCAATTAGCGAACTCATTACCGACGAGTATTGGTCACGCTCCGCAGGTAGAAAAACTAAAAGCAACGGCGCGGCGATGACCGACGCGGTAATTGCCAGCCGCGGGAACCGAAGCTGATCCAATTCGCGGGTATTTCTACGCTGCGGAACCTATGGAGCGACTAGCCATCGATGGCGGAGAAGAGGCATCCGCGAGGCCGTACTTGAAACCGTGACGCATTTCGCTAACATAAACCTTTTTGACCTAGAAGATAACGTTAAGATAAGGCCACCCTTTCCGCCACCCTTTCGTCAAAATTGAGGTTGTTATAGGTATTTTTATGGCGAGGTTATGTCAGTATTATAGGTCAAAATTTTGATACCGTGGTTATGCCAATATTATAAGTCAAAATTTTGAGGTTACGTCAATAGAGAGAATAAAATCGCGTGTTTGGCGCCGAGCGTGTTAATATAACAATGTTATACAATGATATAACATAATTAATATAATAACGACGTTAAAGTAACAATATCGTAAAAGTTAATAAAACAATAGAGAGAATAAAAACACCTATTTGCCGTCGCATGCGGTCGCGCGGCAACTCGTTCTTCCGGTTACGTGGGTAGAGACATTTTTAGTTCGCCTTCTACATGTACACACACATGGCCGGCAACTTTTCGAAATTATCTTCACGGATAAAAGTATGCTGGTGCCGCGTAACGCGGTAATATTAGGTCAGCCGATGAACAACATAGGGGGTGAGATCGTTTGCTGGCGGGGCCCTCTTACGGCGGCGTTGTCGCCGGCTTGTTTTTGCGAAACTGAAATTTCTGGCGCCGCAACTTTTCCCATCGTTTCCCACCGCGACCGCATAAAACTGATGCGCCGGACATTCTTCTATCTTTTTTTTACGCGGCACGCCGTTCACCCGAGGGAATATCCACTTATTCTGCCCCGAATAAAATAGGTTTTCTTTTAATTGCGCCGAGCATTATTTAAGCAAGTTGTTGCGAAAGTAATTTCGTTCGCTTTTTTGAAAAAAGTGACATTAGTTTTCCGACAATCGCGATAGTTTGTAGGTAAATTTTTAATAATTTATTTGGTCATTCGACAGCGATTTTTTAGGAATTTTATAGTAGTACTATACTATAGCAAATTATACTATGGTACTATTCTATAACAAATTATATTATAGTACTATACTATAGTAAATTATACTATGGTACTATACTATAGCAAATTATACTATGGTACCATACTATAGCAAATTATATTATAGTACTATACTATAGCAAATTATACTACAGCTGGTCAAAAATAGCAATTTTGGATCCAACCTTAAAATGTCTTCGAGCGCAAAGGGTCAACATACAATTCTTGTCATTTCAACCATAATTCGGAGCTCCCGCGCCACCGCGCCGAGCACATTAGCGTCGGTGGTCGACGGCACCACCGCGGCGTCGCGATCTCATTTAAACGGTGAAGGAGCAGACGGGCGGGTCTTCGTCTTCGCCTCTCGGCTCAATTCGTTAGCGTCGGGTCAATTAAAGCGTAGACAATGCCGCGCGGAAGACGACATGGCTTGCCCCCCCCCCCCCCCTTCCTCCCTTCAGCGTAAACTCGGGCCGACAAAGAACGTAGCGTAACCGCAGACGCAGCTTGTAACTTTCTTCGGCCGGCGAAGCGTCGCTCCGGCTAACGTCGTAATCCTTTGTCGCGCAACGCTCGACGGCGAACAAAGCCGACGACAGACGGCGAGCGAGACCAAAGGGGTGAGGACTATTTTCGAGGAGGGTGGGGACTATTTTCGAGGGAGGTTGGCGGAGATAGAGAAGATGCTCGAAGGGGGGGAGCACGGGGGAAGAGAGTTCGACGCGTGACTCGGCACCGATAAGGAAAATCAGCGTTTCGGTGGCTGACAGGATTAACGATCGACAACAATAGGGAAGAGCCCCAGTGTCGAGCAATCGAGTTGCTGCCGCTTTCCGAAGTTCACCGCCCGAAACTTTCGTACCTAGTTTTCGAACAACAATCGGAGGAAGACGGATAACGGGCGCACGAAGAATATCGATTCGGCGAGCGGAGCGCAATGGTGAAATACCGTGTTTTCTGTTTTAAGGAGAGGAGCTCCTTTGGGGAGCGGCGGGGCCGGGCGAAAAACTGGAATTTTCGAGTCGCTTTCTGGCAGGTTTAATCTCGAGCGTGATGTATTGCGGTAACGGTGAAATTATGGGTAACCGGGCCGCGGAATTTAATGTATCAGCTCGTACCGGCTGTCGTTTCGCGCGGGCGTCAGCATCGCGCGTTTCCCTGGAAATGGTGTAGGGCAGTGGGGCTGGTTAGTATAAGGTGGGATTGTTGTATCTTTGGCGCGTTTTTTGGTATAGTACAGTTTGGGTTTGTTGAATGAGATATGCTATATTTTTTTTAATTTTATTTTGAAGTTTAATCTTTTTTTTTGGGGCGAGCAGTGGCAATCATTGAATAATCGTGACTTTGTTAAAAAGTACAGCAGAATCGCCATATATTTTTTAAATTGAAGCTTGATGTCTCTACTTTATAACAATAATTAACATCACGCATATTCGTTAGTTTTGTAAAACAAAAATTAAAAATGTTCACTTATGAAATTAAGGGATGAAGAATTCTTACCCAAAAAATGATCAATCTTTAACCAGTAGTAACTTTATTAAAAATTGTGATAAAATTATGACTCTTTCTTTAAATTAAAGCTTGAAATCTCTACTCTACAACAACATATTCAAGTTTTGTAATATCATTTATCGTTATAATTGTAGGGGATAGTATATACGCGGAGTATACACGCTAAGTATATTCCGTCTAAATGTGTTGAGTTTATTATATTTAGACGACAAACAAGCTTCGAACATATGGTCGCTTTACACTCAACTCGCTACACTAAACAAACACTAAGAACACACTGAACCGTATGCGGAACACGTACGCACGAGGTACAAGTCTCCGACCGCGTAACCTCTTCGCAGTGTACCCTTCCATTATACTAATGCCGGTGGCACATTTATCATTTAAAGCGCTGCAACTCTGCGAGAAAAAATCGGGGCGACTTAATTCCGCTCTCAAATTAAAGGGCAAGGTCTGAGCTTTACGATGCCGTGGACGACGTGCTCGAGAAAAAAAATTGTTACAGCCCTGCGGATGACGGTAAGCTTTGCACTTTTTCGGTATTACGAATATTTATGTTTGGGATAACCTTTCAGATTTAGGTTGATACAGTCGTGGGAATGTTTGATAATTAAAAATTCAGATAGCGTGTTTTAAAGTAGAGAGTTCAAGCTTTAATTTCGAGTTTATTTGATAACTTTAGGATAAGTTTTGACAAAGTTATAGTTGATCAAAGATTGACAATGCTTTGGGCAAGAATTCTTCATCCCTTAATTTTACTATCACCAAATGTTTCAAATTTTAATTAAAAATGTGAAATTGCATGGTATGAAAAATTAGAATATGCTATAACAAAGTGGAGACTTCAAGCTTTAATTTAAAAAATATACGACGATTCTATGACGTCTTTTAACAGAGTTATTGTTATTCAAAGATCGACAATTTTTCAGTCAGAACTTAGCGTTGCTTTAACTTTGCTGCCGTTAAATATTTCAATTCTATAATTCATAAAAATATATTAAATCAAACCATACTAACCTACAAAATTTATTTAAAAATCCACCACACCCTAGAAGTCATCGCCAAATCAACAAAAACGCGACCAAAAATTCCACCTAAAAAACAATTCCACCACCATCGAAATTATATCAAAATATTTACGTATATTAATTATATCACATCTCCCATTAAAGAAAAAAGAACCCTCCTCACTCCAGCACGGTGTACCATCGACCCGGCCGCGAGCCAGAAATTAAAGACAAACCGCGTGACCGTGTTTCCCGCCGCCATTTAATTCATCGTTCCGCGGTCGGTTCTTTCCGCGTCGAAATAAAGACAATGTAGACGACACGGTAAGTTGCGGCGGCCGCGGGGCCACACATCTTACGCTCAAAGTCGCTGAGAGCAATAAGCAGCCGCAGACCCCGTGTACACCGAATATGAGTTTCCCGGTTACAAGCAGGCGAAGCGGGCGAGCGAGCTCGGAGGGCGGTTCCATATTCTACGGAACGTAATATCAGTGGAGAGAGTAACAGAAGTAATAGAAGTAGCTGGCGCGCCGCGGCTTGTGTGTAACAGCGCCGACGAGGGGCGGCGGAGAGCAACCGAGGAGCGGCCGTATAAACTTTAATAAATACAATTGCACGATTTTTCGGGGGTTGAGGGTTATAGGTTATGTCGGTGGGGTAAAAGGAACCGGGCAGGGTAAAGGGAACTCTGTAGAGTAGAGGGAACTCGACAGAGTAAAGGGGACTCTACAGGATAGGGCAAGGAACCGTGTCGTCGGCGATAAAAAAGATTGCTGGCCATAAAGTCGCGGGATCCGTCGCTAGCGAATCGAACACGTCGGACACAAATGGCATAGCCGATTAAGATGGTCAAAACTGTCCTTGGAAGTTTTTCAATCAGTCACATACCGTTCGATAGCTGACCGATAAAAACTCATCTGTGCAAAATTAGAAATTTTAATAGACTTTTAGAAATGTAGAATCATTGAAAATTATTTACAATTATTTAGAATTGTTTTAGAATTATCTAGAATTATTTACCATTACTTATAATTGTTTTCGGACCATTTAGAATTATTTATAATTATTTAGAACTACTTTAGGACCATTTCGAATTATTTACAACTATTTATAATTGTTTTAGAATTATTTAGAATTATTCAACAACTCGTCCAATTTATTCAAGATTGAAACCTTGAGATATTTACTTAAACACTGAACTATTTATTTAAGCATTGACATACTTATTAAAACAATTAAACAAACATCGTCAAAGTCAAAGTTCCGCCATCGTCCGAATGACTTTTGCCGGCGACTGTATCCCGTTACCCCGGACATAACAGGCGACAGTTAAAGAGAAGACGGGGAGGGCGGTGGAGGCGAAGGCCCGCCAAAAGTGTAATGGAGTTCGTCGCGGCCGGATCACGTAGCAAGTTAAATACAACTGCTCAAACAGCCTCGCGGAGATAGAAAGATAGAGAGAGACAGAGAGAGAGGAAGGATCGTTCGAGGTTCTGTCGCGTAATATCTCCCCGTGTCGCGTAGAAGCGTAACGACGAGAGAGAGAACATGAGAGAGAGGGGAGGCCGCGCATAATACGCGGCGCGTTACAAGCCGCCGTCATCCGCGGCGATACACGCTGGGGACGACACACAAAGAGAATAGGCGTCTATAGGTTATTCAGGCATTCCCCATCCGCAGAGCTACACACGCGGGGATGGATAACCCACACGGTCGCCCCTCTCTCTCTCTCTCTCTCTCGCGCTTTCCCCTGCCAATGCCGCAACCCTTTAAACGCCAACCAGTCGCCGGGGCCTAACTCAAATACTGCCGCGGGGCAACCCGTAGAGAGAGATATTTGACTTAGTCGAGTATATTCGATTGCGCCCGAATACTTGAGCCAAGTTCAATTTGACAACGAGCTTGCGCGCCGACTCGCCACGGTTCAAAGCCTTTATATGAAGAGAGAGAGACTGCTACTACTACTACTAATACTACTACGGCCGTATACACCGTGTATACACCGGTGTGCGCGGTCGTCGCCTACCTCTCTTCGCCTCTTCTGTGTCTGCCGGTGCGTGTCGAACGCGCGTTGTCCCGGCCCGTCCTCCCGAACGGCTCGCTTTTAAAAACCTTTGTCGGCGACGACGCGTCGCTACGAAAACTATACCCTCCCCCTCCGCCCCCATCCTCGACTATCGATTACCGTTCGAATAATCGCGGACGTGGCGGAGAGCGGCGAGTGTGTCCTCGATTAACGATTGAACTGGCCTTCAAAGTTTTCTAGGAATTAGGGGTGGATAAGCTTGACAGTGGGTGGTGGATGTCTTAAATTGGATGTTCGTTTTGGGGTTCAGTGTTATTTTCGGGTTGGATGTTTTACGGGTTAAGGGGGAAAGGGAGGCTTGTTTGAGATGTCTTAGTTTAGGAGTTTAAAGGGATTTGAGATGACTTTGAGACGACTTGAAGACGTTTTCGAAGAGATGTTTTGTGAGAGATGTCTCAGAATAGATGTTCCATAAGAGACGTCTGAAATTGGACGTTCCATAATAGACGTCTCAAAACTGATGTCCTAAAGATGTCTCAAAAATGATGTGTTAAAGATGTCTCAAAACTGATGTCCTAAAGATGTCTCAAAACAGACGTCCTGAAGTCGTCTCAAAGCAAAGGTCTTCAAAACGTCTCAAAATAGACGTCAAAATAAACGTCTCTAAATATATCATAAAAAATTTTATCTTATTTCCGTCCTAAAAAGGACATCCAATTCAGAACATCCTTAACCCATCCTAAAATTATCCCAAAATACTCATCCACCTCACAAAACAGTCCCTTACAACCCACCAATAACAACACCCCAATATCAACGTGTTAATAAAACATCCACAACGCTATTACTCATTAATAACGCTACTATTCGCAGCTAATCGGCCACGAATTACGCGAATTAAGTCCCGGCGACGCGCTGAACGTCATTTCGAAACGTTTCCGCTTCACTTCGTTCGAATTAGCTCTTCTCCGTCTCCGCCGCTGCGTTATTCCCCTTATTAAATGAAACAATTCCTTTCTGCTTGAAATTTCATCTGCTCGTGTTCCGCACAGCCTCTTCCCGCCGCATGTAAACAGCGAGCGTGGACCGGCTAATCCGCGAAATAACGAGGAAGTCGGAGCAGCGTAAACCGGCTTCGGGCTCCGTGAAACGCGAACGAGAAACGCCGAGTCGAATATTACTTTTGCAGGACCGCGCTCTGTCTATATATTAGGGTATCCCATAAGTCTCTTCTTTTCTTTAATGTCAGGTTATATTATGTTAAATCGATGGACGATATTTGATGTTTAAGCCTGATTTATTGCGTTATATACGAACCGGGCAGCTACGAGCTGTTAATATTAGGGTGTTCCATAAGGTCCTTCCATATAATACTAGTAGTCATACGTAGGAAACGTATGGAATACGTCGCGGAAGTAACTTACGGGATACTCTAATAATTCGATCGGCGGATTGCAACAGGATAGAGGGAGCCCGGTGATCCAATCTCGAGGAGTTTTCGAGTGGACCGGGCATGATACCGCCGCACCGCCGACATCCTATTCAGAAACGACATCCGGGCAGAGGAGACGGAACAGAGGAAAAGTATTCCCTGCCGCGCGTATCGGTCGATATCCAAATGCTCTCGGATCCCGGGGATCCTGCGGATTTAAAAGCGTACCTGCTCGCGAACCGACGGTTCCTACGCCCCCCTCTGCACGCCGTGGCCCCCGTCTATAAACTCGACGAAACTTACAAGACAAGCAGTTGTCGTAAAATCTTTTATTATCCCCGGCTATGAAACTTCGTATCACGATAAACATAGTCACCGATACGGAAAAGGGAATTCGAGCGTTATTAGGTTTCGCCGGCTGAACTAACCCCCCCGTCGTTCCTTTCTTTTTCCTCACGGCTCCGCGCGGCCGTGGAAGGCAACGTGATTTTTGCTTTACATGCAGGTTAGGTTGTTCAGATTTTTGTGAGAGGGTATACGTAGTATCTTTTTTGTGTGTGTATTGTTTGTTGGAAATTATGTAACTTTTAACCGAGTTGTAGCTGTTCAAAGATTGATCATTTTTTGGTCAAGAATTACTGCCACCAAATATTTTATATTTTGTACTTTTTTAATAAATTTCCTAACGATATTTCTTGTCAATTTCCTGCCTTTATATATTCTTATTTTTTAGCAATATTTTTTATCAATTTCTCCACTTTGTGTCCTTATTTTCTAACAATATTTCTCGTCAATTTTTCCACTTCATGCCTTTTTATCACTTTCCTATCGAAATTCCATCGGCACGTCGCAACGATAGTAAAATCGCGTAATGGATTCTAAGTGCATCGCAACGAGAAGAAGGGCCGAATTGATGCGAGCGATACACCGTGCCAACCACACTCCGCGGCGACATAGTTCGCGTCGGCGTATAAACAAAAGGACAACGCGGCCATAGAAAAGCGGCAGGTTGGCCGGCATGGGAGAGCCGCCTGGTTGCGCGAAGCAGGGGGGACGGCGCCTCTTTTAAATTACTTTCGCTTTTAGCCCGTGCGCCGAACATTTCTAAAACGTTGAAGTGGCCTCTCCCGGCGTGGACATCATCCGGGCGGACCGTAAAGAGTTTCTATTTATGGCACGGCTGGGTTTACCAGCCTCATTATAGCGTCACCGCCAAGTGGCGCGGCGTCGTCCTCTTGGAATTGGGTCTAACCGTTCCCCGCATCTGATAAGGCCGCTGAATGCACACGGTTTGACGTGTAGTTTACGATACGTCAGTTAGCGCAGTGGACACTCGGTTAGGCAAACTGGAAGGCACTCGGAACGATCGTACACCCGTTTGCCGGTGATGAATTGTTTCGATTCAATGATCTTCGCTCGTGGCGCCCTTGCGGGGGTAGATGCCATTAACTGATCCAGTATTCTTTTTGTTAGGATCAGGTTATATTGTCTTACTGAGCTATTTTTAGGAATTTTTGGCAATTATTTTGTGATATTTTGTGTCTGACCAATTTCGACTTGTTCTATTTAAAAGAAACTTTGCTACTGATATTATAATTTTTATCAATTCCTGTTAATGACGGCAGCGTACTTAATGTCTGACTAATATCTCTTTATTCTACTCAAACTCGTCTTTACCACAGTTACAATCATTTTTATCAATTTGTGTTAATAATATTCATAACGTTTTCTGTTCGACCAATATCTCCTTATACCACTTGAAAGTGTCTTTCTTACTGCTCTAGTTATTTTTATCAATTTTTATTAATAACTTCATGACACTCCGTGTCTGACTAATTGTCTCCTTATACTACTTAGACTTGTCTTTCGTACTGCTACAGTCATTTTTATCAATTTTTGTCGATTACTTTTAGTAACACTTTATGTTTGACTAATGCCTACTTATACTACTTAAAAGTGTCTTTCTCACAATTAAAGTCACTTTTATTAATTTGTGTTAATAACATCACGACACTTCATGTCTGTCCAATGTCTCCTTATTCTACTTAAACCTGTTTTCGTTCCTGCTACAATTATTTTCATCAAATTTTCTTAATAACTTCACGACATTGTATGCCTGACCAATTTCTCGTTATTCTACTTAAAAGTATCTCTTTTCCTATTCCAATCATTTTTATCACTTCATATCACAATAATTTTATAATATTCTATTAAATATTACATTTCACTAGTACCTAACCATTTCCCTTCTTTAAACCTTCCATTCCACAATATTTAACGTCATAAAGAAATAGAAGAAAAAGAAAAAGAAAAAGAATAAAAATATTGAACACACCAACACGTCCACTGTTGTAAGTATCCAAGCCGCCTGCATATTACCTTCCCGTGTCGCGTGTCCCGTATTCGACGTTTCCCCGATTCCAGATCTCACTTTCAGCCGGAGATTTTCCAGCTCCCTCGACGGACGCGTCCCGATCGCATTTTCCGCGGACATTCGTTTCCATCCACCGTCCCCGTTCGTTTATTCGAACACATCAAGTTGGCCCGCTTATTTATCCATCCGTTGCTTCAATAATGAACGACCGATTACAACCATTGTTACAATCGGCATTAACGAAACCAAACGAGAATCGAATTTATAATACTATTGTTCTTGTACACGTGTGGACTGTATTAAACGGAGGACCGGAATTTAGCGGCGAAAAAACTGATACATTCAGCCTCGTATCATTTACACCTTTCCATCGGAGGTCCGAGGTCCTCGAATTCTATTCCAACTCCGACCATCGAAAAAATGTTGTCTCTCTGGGCATATTGTGCTCCTTGGATGGACGATAAAGCAAATTGAGGCAAATCCTTGCGCCGCGGATAAGTATTTCCACCATTGCGCGATCGGAACCCATGCAAAACATTTGCCGTTCGCGAAAGCGTTCCCCGTTGCAAAACAGTTTTCCGTCGCGCAGGGTACGCGCGACCCAATTTCGAACATCTCTGAACACGGTTGCAAGAAAACTGGGTCGCCCGTCAAAATATGAACATCCGGCGAGCTGTTGCTGCTGCTGCTGCCGTTGCGAGTCTGCTCTGCGCCGCGCAAGAAATACAACCGTATTTGTATTGTCCGAAAGCTATGAACCGTTCCCGAAACTACTATTACCGCCGGTTAGCGTAACACCCGGTACCTACGGATCCGTAGTAATTATTATTAACGAACTGGGCGATTGGCTCGTCGCGCGTCGATTTCATGTATGGTACATTTGATCGGATGGGATAATTGATTAGGCGGCTGTTTTTGACGGGTGTAATCGTCGTTGAAGGAAATGGTGATGTTTTTTTTGGGACGAGTATAGTCGTCGAAGTAAAAATGTTGGAATATTTTTGTGACGAGTATATTCGTCGGAAGTAAAAATGTTGGTATTTCTTCGTGACGAGTATACTCGTCGTAAGACGAAAATATTGTAATTTCTTCGTGACGAGTATACTCGTCGTAAGACGAAAATATTGTAATTTCTTCGTGACGAGTATATTCGTCATGAGACAAAAATATTGCAATTTTTTCGTGACGAGTATATTCGTCATGAGACAAAAATAATGCAATTTCATCGTGACGAATATACTCGTCAGTCAGAAAAGAAATTGCAACACCTAACTAAACTAATCTTAACTATCCTATTAAATTTTTCAAGCTTATGGTCACCATACCATACCATGGTCACCATGGCACGCCACAGTCACCATAGTTTATTTATTTCAAGCTTCGGAAACATCGCGCGTTATTTTCGTAAATTTCGAAACGCCCAAAAAGGCGAGTGGAATTGCGAAACGTGCGACACCGTGACACGCAGTTTATGCTTGACACGGGAGATTCTCGCAACGCGGGCGCGCCGGAAATCAGTCGGCGGGCGGCGGACGGTATCCTGAAGCGTGAAGTCAGTCATGGATAATGGACGCAACCGGCATGGAAACAATACAGGTGAAACGTGGAGGCATAATGCGACGGGTAGTCGCGCAGCTGCACGCCCGTTTCGCAGACTGTGAACATCGGCCGCGCGGCGAGTCGAACGCTTCGCAACGCTTTGTACTTTGCCTGCTCGCCGCGCATCGGTGTATTAGGACATTGTTTCGGTTCACGCTGAAACCGGCTTCGCAACCATACTTTTTTCGTGTAAATAGAACAATTTTGTGCGATGGATAAATTCAGCGATAAATATTATACAATATAGCGATTATAACAATTTTATAAAACAAAAGCAATTTGTTATAATATCGTATCTGCGAATATAATTCCATTATGTTGACTGCGAAATTATAACGATGAATTAATTAATTATTAAAAATTTCAATTTATTAATAAATTAATAATAGTTATTACTTTGTTGTAGTAGCCTTCGACGAAAGCACATTCGGTTGCAAAAGTCTGAAGTATTTGTTAATTTTGTGGCATTGTTTTTAATTTGTTAAAATTGTTATAAACAAAAATAAAAATTTCTTGCAATAATTACAGACGAATTATAATTTTTGTAATATTCTATGATGAGGTAAATAATAATAGGTTGATTGTGGTAGACGAAATTTTAACGTTTTATTGGTTATTGCGAATTGCGAAATGGTTAATGAGGTTTGGCGTTTGATTAATTATTAATTGTTTCGTCTTGGGGATGTATACACACTAGCGCTGCTCCGTATGGACAGAGGGAAACGGTGACCACGTGTCAACGTCCGAACTCACCCCTTTGGGTTGCAGCTCTGAGAAATCCCGGTGCGACCACGAGGTCCCTCGGCTTGATGAGGTCGATGAGATCTCACGTATAGTATATCCTACTCACAATCGGAACCACTGCCCCAATTAACCCTTCGCTGGCCTAGTTTTCATCGCATTTCTCTAGGACCACACCCTAATTGATTTTTGGCGCAAATAGCCGAGCCTGTCTTCGGTAAATTTTGGGAACTGGTGTTTTGGAATAGAATTTTCCATTTTCCATCTCCATTTTCCATTTTCCATTTTCTACTTTTTCCACTTTTCCATTTCCCTGTTTCCATTTTCAATTTTCCAATTTTCTCAATTTTTCCATTTTTCAAATTTTCCCTTTTCCATTTTCCAATTTTTCTAATTTTTTCCATTTTCTATTTTTCATTCTCCCTTCTTGTCCACTAAATTTTTCCAAATTTTCTCATTTCCCCATCCTTTCGACTCTACATCGTTCTCCCCATAATACTCGTCATCAATTTTTAAACGCAGCCAAGGTCAAGTAAATTTTCCGTCTACCCACGCAATGTTTATACCTGAAAGCGTCGATTCGGACGGTCGTCAGTTACTAAAAATTGCCGCGCAATTTCGCGTAGGGGAAGGTTTTTAGGTTAGCTATCTCTGCAGGCATCTAGGGCAACATTGAAAAGTTTATAAATAGAGCGGGGCTTATTATAGAAAATTAGAATGTCCGATACGCCCATTTACATGGTGTACCTTGAAAATAGCCAAGTTTGAAGCTCAGATTCCCATCGAGATTATGGCCTATTTTATTTATTTTTTCATTTATTTATTCCTTCAGTTATTCATTTCTTTCTTGACTTATTTATTTCTTTATTTCGGTATTTATTTTTTCAGTTATTAATTTCTTTATTTAGTTCTTCAGTTATTTATTTCTTTATTTCATTACTTATTTCTTTATTTATTTCTTGATTTATTGCTTCACTTATTTATATATTTTTTTACATTTACACCATCATTTATATTTATTTATTTATTTATGTGTAGGACAATGTTTGTTAACACATCGTAGAAGGATCATTTATTTATACGGCATTTCGTTTCCGTCGCCGGCACGAAAATGCAGCTGGGATTTCGAAGCGACAATGTCTGAAGGAAGCAACGCCCTTCGCCCTTGCATTATTCAGTCCAATCAAATGCCCTAACAGGCATCCCGGTCACTTGATAGGTACTATATCATTCGAGTACGTACTTCTCTCTGGCTTATGCTTGTGTACACATACACACACATACTATCGCACACATAGTTCCCAGTAGGAGAGAGAGAGGGAGAGCCGTCAACTTATCGAAGATCGATCATCAAATCGCAATGGCCAGGTTGATTGTCGGACTCCGTACAACTCGGGTGACCAATCACAATGTTCGCGGAACCAGTTTTTCGCATTTAGGCGAACGCGCGTGTTACGCATCGCCCGACATTTCCTCGTGATCGTCTACAAGAAACGAATGTTTGTTAATGTTAATTTAGATTTAGGTTTATAATTGTTGGTAATGTTTGTTTATTTATATTTGTTTGCAATCTTTGTTTATTTATACTTGTTTGCAATCATATCTATATTTGATAATATAATTATATATTATAATTATATTATTATATAATATTATTATACATTATGATTATATTAAATATAATTCATATCTATATTTATTTATAAAATTTATTAATTTATATTCTACATTAATTCTACATTAATTTAAAGCCTACAAGCATTATTAATTTATGTTTCTATCAATTCTCAACATTTACCAATAAAAATAATTAACACTCCCCACTGTTAATATCGTTAATTTCAACAATATTTCAACAATATTGCAACAAGTATCGCAACACCGCCGCAACAATTATTTAATAACATTTCATTAAAATCCTTCAAGAAATCGCGATTCTAATATAGCAAAATTTTTTACCAGAATCGTCGAGTATAATTGATCGACGATGTTCGCAGTCATTTCCGTTTCCGACGGGCCGTTGAACGCCGATCGTCGCGGCGAACTCTCTTCTCCGTCTCTTTGTGTCCTGTGGAAGCGGAATTTTTGCGGCGTAGATAAGTGAACGGGGGGGAGGCTACAGAGATCTCTCTCCCGGTTCGTCGTTGGTAATGGACAGAACTTTGGCAACACCAGGGAGAGGTAGAGAACTTCCTCTTCCGGCCGCCGCCTCCTCTCCGGTCTTCGCGCGGGACGGTTTCTTGCGGGGCCATTAGGCGAGGCCGGGGTCGACGCCGCCCCGGTCTGTTATCTTTTGAAAATCTGAAGTTTTGGTAACGAGGTCTTTGAACATCTGACAAACAGAGCCACGGGAGCCGTGACACGAGCCATTCCTCGCGAATTATGCATATATCCGCGGTGGATCCTCGTTCTCTGCCGGCAAACGTCATCCATCAAAACTAGACGCCATATGGTAGGACTAGAAAATTGTTTAGCAGATGAATATTTATGCGATCACGTTGTTTAACAAATTCTGAGATTTTTTTTAATGCGCCTCGAGATTTAATATATTGACATCGTTTTGAAAGAATACGTTTTTTAGACATTCTGGAGACGTCTTATAAACGTCTTATGAACGTTTTATAAACGTCTTACAAACGTCTTATAGACGTCTTTAAGACGTTCAATGTTTCTTGAGATACAATTATGTAATTATCCCTTTAAAAAATAAATACCCCCATCACTACGAGGATCCGATAAACAAATATAAATAAACATCTCGAAACCTGTTAAAATATTCTAAAATATAAATTATTATACAAATATTTCAATATTCTGCAATTTCAACTATTTCGAAAAATACTAATAATTATTCAATTTTTATTGAAATTTAATACTATGCCATACTATTTTTAATTTCTAAAACCATGGTGCACAGCACTATCATATTTCCCATAAAAGATAAATCCCGATCGGTTGAAAGTTCCGTTAAGTCGGAATGAAATTTTCCATAAATTTTCAGCGAAACACGAAATCAATGGTGGATGAACACCGCGATACGAGGAGTCATCGGCGCGAAGGGGAAATATCCCCATCGAAAATGGGGTCGACGGGATTTCGTAGGGAGAACGGGCACGATATTAATCCGACCGTTACCGCACGGACTATCTTCGTGAAATTACGGGAATAGGGCGCGTTCCGCATGCGGAACAGTCGCGCGGCGGTAAGCACGCGGCAAGTGCCGGAACGAGGGTTCCCGAAGTCGAAATTCGAGAGGCGAAGTTCGCCGTAGCGCTCTCGCGATATACGATATACCGATGCCGCTGTTAACCCGAATAACTTTTCAAAATCTACGTAAAACGATTCTCGACGCGGCGCCCGTGTCTTCCGCGACGCAAAGGCAGGCACGACGCGTACGCACGCGGCTTTACGGCATCGTAAAAATCCGTCCACGATCTGGCAAACTATTCGACATTTCGTGCAATTTTTATCCGATTATTTTTATGTATTTTTTCACCGTATCATTAAACAGAGAATCCGGCAAAATTCCTGGAAAATGTTTCATGGAAATGTTAACCCTTCTGTCGAAGAGTGGTCAGCCCAAGGCACTGCCAAAAATTGTTATACCGTTTTACAACGTCATTTTAACAAAGTAATAAATTGTTGTCTGAGATTTAATTTCATGGGAAAAGAAAATATTTATTAAATTTATCATACTTTTTAGATTTAAGTCGGAAATATTATTTCAGATTTACAGGTAAAGTTATTTATTTATAATATAGTTTATTATTTAACTGAAATGAATTAAATAATTTCCTTTACTACTATAATAACAAAATAACGTCTTAAAGACATCCATGAGACGTGTATAAGTCGTCCATAAGACATCGCAAACATTCCATAAAAATCCTATAAATAAAAGTAAAAAATTTCCATTTATCCATATTCAACAAATAACGCAACAATATTATCAAATTTTTCTTACCTGTTTGCAACTTTATATTTCGACTGCACGATTTTGTTCTAAATGCATAAAATCCACTGTTCCGGTATAAACAGTCAATTACAGCAAAATTCGCTATAGTCTCTGCTAACTCTTGAAACCGGAGAGCGATCGCGAGCCATTAAGAATTCGACAGAAATGAAATTTCGCCCCGGCCGCCGTGTAATTAAATTATGAAATTTGCGAAACGCCGAAACAATGAACCACGCATTAAAACGACGAGCGCCGCGAATGAAATTATAACGTCCGCGAATGAAATAATAAACACGGCTGCGATCGTTTATTAATCACTGCGTTGTAGCACGTGCGTGTATCTCTTGTTCTCCCTGCTTGCCCCCACCACCCCTCTCACTCCCTCTTTTTACGACTGGAATAACTCGCCACTGTCTCGCCGTATAAAACGTCGTCCGTGTCTTGAAACACCATAAACCATGACGTTATGCTCTGTATGCGGTATGTGATGCTTGATAAAATATTATTAACAATAATTAGGTGGTTGGAGAGGTGGAGGTTATGTTGATATGGAAAATATGGAGCAAATAAAGAGCCAACTTTGATCGGTTATAACTCCGCGAGAAATTATTGTAGAATGATGGATCTTTCTCTAAAATAAAGCTTGAAGTATCAGCTTTAATATGGCGTAACTAGATTTTAAATTCGCTGCTGCTACGCCACTGTAATAATTTTAATACGAGGCCTTGTTCGACGCATTGAAAGTTCCGATTTTCTGCCAAGTTTGATAAAATGCACAGACTTTGGAAAATTTTTTTTGGAAACGCCGTTTGCACTATAATAAAGTTCGATTCTTCCCCTTTAATTTAAATAAAAGTAGACCTAGCTGCGATTTTTTTTCGCAAAGTTACAGCACTTTTAATTAACCCTTGCATTATACGACGATTTTAGGACGAATTATTTCCAAAATTGCAAGGGTCGCTATGAAATTCTATATCATCGCGACAAAAAATCGCAGCCAGGTCTACTTTTTTTTTAAATTAAAGAGGAAGAATCGAACTTTACTATAGTCCAAACCGCATCCCTATAAAATGTTATACAAAACCTGTGCATTTTTTCAAACTCGGCAATTTTTAAACCTTGTCTGAAAGCTGAAGTTTCAAGCTTTAATTAATAAAAACATCATTCTACGATAATATTTCACGGAGTTATGGTAAGTTAATATTGTATTACGTTTATTCGAAGTTATGCTAAAGTATAAGGTATAATAACGTGTGGGTTTTCCGGTTCGATTGCCAGGCGATGCGCGGCCGAATAGCGGAACGAACGCGGAAGTTCGAGCAAGAAACCAAGCACAAAACGAAAGTTGCGCGGCGCGGCCGGTGCTTCAGGGTCAGATTACAGGTGTCTGGCGCCACGTGTGGATGGCAAGAAGCCATCGGGTCGGTGATAGGAGCCGCGAACTTCCCTCCCTCGCTCCGCGTTCCGAGGTCAGGCCGATTTACGGGCAACGTGCCAGCGCACGGCGATCATAAAGTCTCGTATTTCGATGTACTGCGACGGGCTCTGACCGGCCCAGTATCCCCGGCCCTCGGATATCAATTCTAGCATTGCCGCTCGAACGATTCCCAACGGAGCGTCGCCGCGTCGCCGCCATTTGCATTCAACGGCGTCGTTTCTTCGTCTTCGTTGCCGCGTCGCGTTTTACGGTTCTTCGACGATTTCTAGCGGCTCAGGATTTCTATGCGCCGGGGACCGGGTTTTTAATCACTGATGAAACTAGCATACTCGAGGAGAATTGGTCCTCTATTACCACGTTGCGTTATGTGTTCTCTTATTGGCATAATTCATAGTTTCTTCGAACGCGAGTCAAAAAAGCACTCGGTAAATTTGGATAAAGATTGGTCAACTTTGCTTCGCTATAACTTCGCGAGGAATTATAGTAAAATTATGAGGCTTTTTTTATATTAAAGCTTGAAGTATCTGCTTCAAGATAGTGTACCTTGATTTTATTTTTTATGGATTTTTTACGCTGTAATAATTTTTAATATGGCGTCATGTTTTTCATATTGAAAATCTCAATTTTTGCAAAATTTGACGGAAGGCACAGCTTTGGTAAAATTTATTTAGTTAAAGCTGTTTATACGTAAATTGAGTTCGATTCTTCCCCTTTAATTTGATGTAAACTAGACTCAGCTGCGATTTTTTTTCGCAGAGCTACAGCACTTTGAATCGACCCTTGCATTCCTGTCTGTCAAATATGCGAGAAATTATCGTAAAATGCAAGGGTTAATTAAAATTGCTGTAACTTTGTGAAAAAAAATCGCAGCTAGGTCTTTCTTTTTTTAAATTAAAGGGGAAGAATCGAACTTTATTACAGTGAAAACGGCATCTTAAAAAAAAATTTTCCAAAGTCTGTGCATTTTTTCAAACTTGGCAAATTTTGATACTTAGCCTGTGTAATTCGACAACAACAATTTCACACCAATTTGACAACAATTTGACAGCAATTTGACAGCAATTTGACAACAATTCTACAACTATTCTACAACAATTTGGCAACAAATGACCGCTTCAAATAGCCAACGCGTTTAAATATTTATCCAATAATACAAAACATCTGCTAGCCTACAAAATAACGTAGAAATAATTGCTGCTTAAAAGACCATTCCATTCAACTATGTTGCACCAATAGCATACGCTCTATTGAAAACTCGCCTTGCTTCGCTATAATGCTGCCTTACAGAAGAGAATGTCTCGAGCTGTCGATGTAAACGAGGCGTAACAGTTGAACGTAACGCCCGCAAAATATGTACGGATGCCTTCTTTGCCGGTGGTTTGGCCGCGACTTCCACGGCGCGTAGAAAAGTTGAAATTGAAACTGGGGAGAATGGCAGGAGAAGGTAACGCCTGTGTGTGCGCGCGGGGAAACTTCTTCCTCGGCGAGACCCAGTTACTTCTGCTTGGGATTCGGTGTCCGAGCCGTGCGTGTTCAACAAGTAGCGGCCACTGGATGCTGAATCAGATGCGTTAGGACAATCGACGAATCTTGAAAAATTGACGAGATGCTCGTTACATCATTACATCGTTATATTGTTAGATCGTTACGTCGTTCTATCGTTAGATCTTTAAATCCTTACATCGTGACATCATTGCATCATTACGTCATTACGTCATTACATCATTACATCATTACATCATTACATCATTACATCATTACATCATTACATCTTTACATCGTTACATCGTTACATCATTACATCGTTACAAAATTACATGATTACATCGTTACAAAATTACATGATTACATCGTTTCATCGCTGCAATTTTATCATGTTACATCATTACATCATAACCTCGTTACACCCTCAAACCATTACATCATTACATCATTTTACCTTTATATCGTTACATCACTATCAACCATATCTACACTCAATAATCGCAAAAAAGCATTACTACCTTGCCAACGTAAAACAATTCCATTTCCAAGAAGATAGCAAACTATAGTGCTCGACCCCGGTAGCGATAGTATAATATGTAATAAATAAACGGTAGAATATATCCGCGAGACGAGATATATAGACAAGAACGAAGGCGCGCTTGTGTACACTAGGAGAGTACTCGAATGGAGTAACGCTTTCGACGCGTAAGTTTGTTAGAACCGAAATTTCGACCTTCTAATGACTTAGAGCTAACAGAATACTAATTACCCAATTTCTGGCTTAATGAAATGCTGGGGAGGAACTCTACGTAGCTACACGGTCCACTCCTCGCCGCGTTCTGCCTCTCTGCCATTCTTTTGTCCTTTGACCTCGCTGCTCCACCACCGACCTACACACCCACGTTCCCGGAAATCATCCCTCTTATAAACTGCGACATAATTTATTGTACGACTGTACTCAGAAACCGCGTAATGCTGTTTGACATCACTTCATATTGTCAATTTGTTTATCAATGTTTCAGAGATGATGATATATATATATTTTTTTAAGAGGTTATGTACAATTTTTGAATTACTTAATATCGTCAATTTATTTATTAATGTTGCGAAGCTGATGATATTTATTTTACAGGGATACGTATAATTGTTTTTTATAATTTTTATATTGGTGAGCTAGTGTGTTATAAAAACTGTGCTTTTACGGTTTCGTTTTATTTGTGTGATTGTATATTTTTGTATATTTTATTGTATGGTATTCATTTTTAATATACTATGTTCTTTCAATTTAAATCGTTCAGTAAGGGGTTGGTCCATGGAGGCGATAATTGGGTCAACCACCCATTACCAATCGAAATTGGTAAATTGTATATTTTCGTACATTTTATTGTAAAGTATGGATTTTTAATATACCATGCTCTTATAATTTAATATTATTTCCGTGAATTTTTGCAATTTTATAAAAATCGTTCAGTAAAGGGTTGTTCCATGGGAACAATAACTGGGTCATCCATCTTTTACCAATTGAACGTACACGTACTATAGAAAATTCTTCTGACACTGTCCCCTTCCTTCGACTTTTAAACAAATTAATGGATCGTCTTCAACCCCATGAAAATTCTTCAACCCCTTCGTTCAGATCACTGAAAATAATACATCACCTAGGAACAAGCTTCATTAAAATTCGCGCTATAGAGCGACGACAAGGTGGCATCGCCTATCGCTACATAACCTCCAAAAAAACGGTCGACTTTGTCGATAGGGTGTTCCGAGTTCCGCGCGAAGCATTTATCGCGGTGGATGGCGGAGAAAGAAAAAACGTCGTCTCGCCACAAAGATCCTCTCTCTCTCTCTCTCTCTCTCTCTCTCTCTCTCTGGGCGGGCAGGAATAAAAAAAGAAACAAAGGAAGAATGCTTTGTGTCGTGCGACGAGAGCCTTTATTCTCCCGCGATGCTTCAGGTAATAACTCATCGCAGAAATTTCCCTCTCGTCGTGAAAACATTATCCACGCGAACGCTGAACGCGCTCGATCCCCGTTGCACGAGCCGCGGTTATTTATAAAACGCATCAGTTTCTCCGGAGACCCACAGATGCCTAACGACGTTTCGTTATATCTCTTTAACCGGGAAAATCACCGGCTTCGCCGTTCTCTGTTTTAACCCACCGCTGCCATAATGCCTTCGCGACAATGGTACAGTCGTTGCCAAAAAGTGTGCGGCGATTGTACTCAATCAGATATGATGCATATAATGTGCTATAATTTTTGAGATTATTTATTATAGTAGGTACGTTAATTTTTATCAGTTTAAAAAAAATCGGAGATTTTTATAAACAATGAGGGTACTTACGGGACTGACTGTATATGTCAACCAATCACAGGTTCTTCGAAAATTTCGACACTCTCCGCGCGAACAGAATCGAGTCATCATCCCCTCCGGATTCTCGAGACCGTAAACGCGAAACAGCGAGCGAGAAGTAGCGCGTTCTCGCGACGAGAAAAAGCCGGGAATCACGCGCGGCGAGCCGCGAGCGCGATGATACAATTTCGCGTGGAAAAGGTAAGAATTTTATTGGCCGGAGACGGAAGAAGGGCTTCTCTCGCCGGGAAATGTCGTGTCCCGAAAATTCGAGCAACGGGGAAGGTTGTATCGGCGACGAAATATCCATTCTTCTCGCGACTCAGCGTCGAGGGGGTGGTTGGAAGGGGGGGAGGTGGACGACGAGGTGGAGCGAACGCATCGTAACAGCTTTTTATTACTCCGCGTGACACAGTTTTCTCCGCGGATGCGCGTACGGCTCGGTGGAAAAAAATTAATTAGCCGACTTTGCATTAACGAAGCCGCGGCGCGCGGCTGGATTAACGGCACGTTCCCTGTGCTCACCTCGCGACAGAAAGCAAAAACTTCTTGCATGGTATAGGGAGTGGGGGACTGCTCTTGGCGATGTCTGACATCGGTTTGTTAACCCGTTCACATACCCTTTTTTATTTTATTATAATCGTAGCTTCGAAGAAGAGATTTTCGCTAATTTTGATATAAAGATTGGCCAACTTTAACGGGGTATAACTTGAAAAAAAAAAGATCGTACGATGACGAGACTTATCTTAAATTAAAGCTTGGAGCTTCTATTTTGATATGCCGTTTATGGATTTTAATCTTGATGACGAGCTTGATTATTGGAGATTTAAATGTAAGGCAATGTTTCTTGTATCGAAAAATGCATTTTCAAATTCGGGGTTAAGTAAGGGTGACTTCAAAGCGCTGTAACTTTGCAAAAAAAAATCGCAGCTGAGTCTACTTTGTCTCGAATTAAAGGGGAAGGATCGAATTTTATTACAGTGCGAACGGAATCTCGAAAAAAAATTTTCCAAAGTCCGTGCATTTTGTCAAACTTGGCTAAGATAATTCGACGAAATATCGTCGTATAATGTAAGGGTTAATTAAAAGTGCTATAACTTTGTGAGAAAAAATCGCAGCTAGGTCTCTCTTTTTTCCAATTAAAGGGGAAGAATCGAACTTTATTGCAGTGCAAACGGCATCTGCAAAAAAAATTTTTCGAAGCCTGTGCGTTTTGTCAAACTTGACAAAAATCGGAATTTTCAATACGACGAACATAGCATCGTATTAAAATTATCACAGTGGCGTAGGAGCATCGAATTTAAAATCTAGTTACGCCATATTAAAGCGGAGGTTTCAAGCTTTAATTTAGCAGATGCCCCATCATTCTACGATAATTTGTCACAGAGTTATCGTCAATCAAAGTCGGCCAACTTTTACCCAAGTTTGTACCATTTCTCTATGGTATATTTCCGAGCACTATACTTTTCAAATGACTATTAATAAATCATTGAATCGACGCACCATAGCATCCTATACGAACACATAGACAGAGCCCATGAATCTCTCGTTTTGTTTTTTATTGATTTTCCGTCTCCTTTTACACGATACGATTGTTCATGATTTTCGTTGTTTTCGCGATTCCCGCTTTCATCGCACATGTATTTTATTTTCCTAAATAAAATCCCAACAGGGACGATGTTTCAAAAAATGTACCAACTATATTCTGCATTTTTTTTTAGTGCCAACAATACCGCTACGACTGGTACCCATATAATTTAATAAATGTGTACTCATATTTAAATGAGCTGCGTTTTAATTTTCCTAAAAAAATCGGCACGAACTTTCCGGACAACCCGTATAGTATGGATCACCCGGGATACAGTCGCAGAAAATACGAAAATTTCACTGATCCTCCCTCTCTCCCTCTCTCTCTCTTTTTCCCTCTTTTGAAGAGAGAATCGTCGAAGGCGAAGGTCCGTCTATTTATTATCCATCCCTTTGTCCAACTAGCGACGAATGCCGCCGAGATGAACACGTCATCGGGCTTCTTCTTCTTTTTGTTTAACGGCGCGACGCAGCCGCGAAAGTTGCTCACATTGTCGATCGTTTATTATTGGCTTGGACACGCCGCGGCTTCCGCGAAAGTTGCGTAGAAACAACGTTTCGATCTCGCGTTTCGCTTCATTCACGCGTTCACGCTTCCCTGAGCACTTCTCTCTATTCCTTCACCCCCTCTACCCTCTATTCCTTCACACCCCTCTCTCTATTCATTTACCCCTTCTTCCATAAAAAAGACTAAGCCACGATGTAAATTAACAATATGTTCATGTAAATTTGCAATTGGTCTTGGTTTTCGTTCTGGTATACTCATAATTAAGCTGAGCATAAAAATGCTTACTGTGTCGCGTAGCTTACAAGTTCTTTAGTATAGTCTGTGCTATCCGTATCGTGCGCCTATCGGTATAATTATATTTCATCCACCGCACCTTTCTATCTTCCTCTAAATATAATTATATAATTATATAATAAATTTACACTGGTTTATAATAAATTTACACTAGATTATAATAAATTTACGCTAGTTTATAATAAATTTACACTAGATTTACACTATGCGAGTGTTTCATTCCACACAATCCCTCGACAGTTTTGAAAGGGATCGTATTGCAAAGGGTTTAACAGGCCTTCACAATCAAGGGTTAACGGAGCCGAATAATCAGCGTGAACGGTGACGAGCGAATTCCCTGTCTGTGAGGTTATGTCTCGCGCTCGCGCGCGAGAGAGCGTTGAGAAATTCTATCAGCGCCCGGCTGATATTCGGAAATTATTAAATAGTAATCGGGGTAGTGTTAACTAAGCGGAATTAGGAAGTTCCAGCCCATACGGCGCCGCCGGGATTAGGATCGCGGCTACGGTAATCCCCATGGCGGCCGATCCAAGGGAAATATACGTCAACGCGACGGAGCCGGGCAGTACATAGCTGGCTACCCTACATACCTACCCATTTGTGCTATAGTGACCCGGCGCCACGGGGTTGCGATGTTATGCGAGCTGACATAACCTGACAAAACCCGGCTGTCGTCTGATATAAGTTGCAGAGAGTGCAGAGTGCAGAGTGCAGAGAGTGCAGCTTGCAGAGTCCAAGTTGCAGAGAGTGCAGCTTGCAGAGTGCAAGTTGCAGAGAGTGCAGCTTGCAAGTTGCAGAGAGTGCAGAGTGCAGAGAATAAAAGTTGCAGAGAGTGCAGCTTGCAGAAAAAGCTCTACAAAAGAAAAAGAAAAAGAAAAAGAAAAAGGAACGCGGAAGCAACTAGAGAGGCTTTAACATAATTTGATGAAGTTCGTCGTAAGCGAAGGGTAGCGGGCGCCCGATGCTCTGTGTCCTTAAAGTATCAAAGCATTCGTTGCTTAAACATTATTCAAAGCTGAAAAGTCAACCCGACTTTGGAACTCGCCGAGTAAACCACCGGCGACGACGTCCGCGCCCGCTGTCCTTAAATACTTCTCGCGCGTGTATATTCCTCTCTTTTCCGGTATATAACGGCCGCGCGAACTTCCGCGCGCGCCGGAACGCCGCCGTTACAGAAAATTACTATCTTCTACCCGTTACACGAAGCACGGCGAATCTCAAGTAGATTATAATTCCGAATAGATGCGGAGTGGGGGGAGAGAGGTGGAAGGAGGAGGAAGGAGGAGGAGCAAATCGTGGAGCACGGCGGTGCTGTTCTTGCGAACCTCTTAACCGAACTTTAGGGTTGCGGCTACCGTTTTGGTATAGTGTGTGTCGCTTTCGAGTGTTATTGCTCGTTCTATGATTTACTAAATCTGCAATAATAATAGTAATAAGAACGATAATAATAATAGTAATAAGGATAATAATGATAATAATAATAAGGATAATAGTAGTAGTTATAATAATTAGCTATAATTCGATTTTTCTATATATTAGAGAAACGTTTAAAATTCGCAATGACAATGAAAATTACTGTCACAATAATAATAAATAATTTAGGCTGTTTATATATTGAAAAATTCTCAAAATTAGCAACAATAACGAAAAGAAATAACAATAAATAAATTGCATTATTTAAGTTAACACTTCGATATTACATTACTTAGATCAATATTTGAATTAAATGAATTAAATGACTTGAACGAATGCTTAAATTAATAAATAAATATAATAAGAAAACCGGGCGTTTCTGAAAGCAGCCGTCGCCTCTCTCTCTCTCTCTCTCTCTCTCTCTCTCTCTCTCTCTGTTCGAGCCGATATAAATTGCGAAAGCCTGTAGCCGCGACGCGAGTCGCGTTTAATATTTATGAGACGCCACGAGGAAATAAGCTTAAAGTGGATGATACGAGTCGTTCGTAATTTCGTGGAAGCGACCCCGTCGCTTTTAATCCTTTAAGATGTAGGGAATTAGTCGCGCGAAATGAAGGAACGACGGAGCCGACCCTTCCACCAACCCCCCTCCACCCCCAAGGTAACGAACGCGTCGAGGGTTTCGAGCGTTTAATTATTATAATATTAAAAATTTGACTACACTGTCGTAGAGTAGAGAGTACAAGCTTTAATTTGAAAGTATAGTTATTGTTTTATGATGATTTTTAAGGAAGTTATGGCTGTTCAAAGATTGATTATTTCTTGGTTAGAAATTTTCGACACATTAATTTTGCTACCATTGAATAGGTCAAGTTTTTCGTATAAAATATTAGTGTAAATGCAAGATATTAAATATTGAAATACCGTATAACAAAGTAGAGATTACAAGCTTTAATTTAAGAGCAAAATTATAATTTTACCGCGCCAAAAGACGAGCGGAAATCGCAAAGAAGCTTCGCGCGGCGCTGCGATATTTTCCGCGCGCGACAGGACTCGTTTCAACTGGCACGAGTATCTGGAGAGCAACGGGATCGAAATTATTCATGGGGATGATTCCCGCGTCGCGTAATTAGCCGCGCATCCTTGAAACGGAGCCTTTCGCGGGAAATATCGAACCCTTCGCGGCCGCGCGTTCTCGTTCTCGCGCGGCCGATTCGAAGCCGCTTTCGCGATTTTCGTGCTTCATTTCTCAGCGATTTCTGCGACTTAATTTAGTTATTATTGTTAATTTAGTTTATTATTGAAAAATATGTGGTTATATTAAATATATGGCGAGGACAATTTTCCTCGCGAAAGAAAGGCATGAAAATTACGATCGATTTTAGAAACATTAATTTGTTTTTCATCGCAATATATTTGAACAAACTGAATTCGACTAGAACATTCCAGAAGCGAAAGGGTTCTAACACCCCATTAATAAATATTAACTTCCTAGCATCGCTTCAATTAATTAAATTGCCTTTGAGTAGCTGAGAATTGGTTCCACCCTCTATATGCCATCTTTGAAACAACCCTGCAGTAGCTACAGTGCATGCTACGGATTTATCGGGGAACAAGAGACGTCGGTAAAAAAAAAGAAACCTATGGTACTATTGCTCGCGAGAGGGGTAGGTTTCCGTCCAGCCATGGGATTAATAATCACACGGCTACCATCCAGCCGGAATAATCGAGTTCCCGATGAAATCGCGGCGCGGACGGCTATGGAAAATCCGTGAGCGCGCGCGCGCGCGACGCGCGGACAGATCGGAGCCACTGTGTCAGATCCTCCGCGTTGGCAGAAACCCAATTAAGGCTTTTGATTAGTCTGGACCGAAATCCGAATTCTCCCGTTTGTTAGATGCCTTCCGGTGGCGTAGTTCCGGTCCGCGGCCGTGCAACTACTACTACTAGGATACGTGGTCGGTAAGTACACGCCGCCGTTGCCCGTAGAAATACGCTCGGCTCCGGCCGGGGGTTAGTTTCACCGAATTTCTCTGCCGCGCGAAGTTTTGCCAACGCCACATACCCAAACCCCGTGTCTCGGACTCGCGGCGGCGACCAACTCGCGTGTTTACAGTCCGAGAAAGAGAGAGAGAGAGAGAGAGAGAGAGAGAGAGAGAGAGACTGTTTGCGTACAGACTTCTACGCAATGCAAATTCTGTTATCAGTTTTCATTCGCTGCCGACCTCGCGTACACTATTTGCCTGGCATCGATGCTACTGTAGACGAAATCGCTATATGTTCGACGCTTTGAACGCGATGCTAGCTGGACTGGGAAACTTTGGGGCGCTCCTTGCGAGCGCTGGAACCTCGATTAGGTCATGCGATGATCGAGTTATTATCTCGGAGAGTGGGGATAGTTGAGCGACGAGTGGATGTTATATAGTCTTTGAGTCTAGTATAGTAAGCTCTACTATGACTATAGTACGCTCTACTATTACTATAGCACGCTCTACTATGACTATAGTACGCTTTGCTATGACTATAGTACGCTCTGATATTACTATAGCAACTCCACTATTTTTAGGGTCAAGACTATGCTCAATGAAAATCCGCGATATATTTTTATCGCCAATTTTACATAGCCAATGTTACATAGATAATTTTACCCAACTTTTTTGAACTAAAAGCAGTCCACGCTGACAGTAACCTAACCTCAAACTTGAACCTCTGTTGCAATTATACCTTTTCTTGTAATAATGCTTAAAACACAGAATATTCTAACTTCGAACAATTATCGGAAATGTAAGAATTTTTTGGAAATGTATTTTGCTTCTAAACCAATTGTTAAACTATAGATTTCGGAATTAAACGATCGCCGGCGGTTAACACATATTCCCCTTTAAGCACGTCAAGTTCCATCCCCCGCCAATTGAACATGGAAAATCACGACAATCGTTATCGACTGTGAGCACGTTAGGTTACTGAATATGGCAACACGTCAATAGGTATTATATTATTGCGAGAGCGCGCGGGTAATACGATTGGTAACGCCTTCGCATTCATTATTGATCTAGGCGTTTCCCCGTATCTCATGAGGAATCAAACGATTTATAGCGCGATGCCTTCCCGTACTTGTTCGTTTAAATTATAGTTTAAACATTAATGTTGATAAAGTTTCGTTTGGCGTTGTTTGTTAATTAATTTTTGCTTATTGGTGTTCTGTAAAATAATTAAATTAATGCAACGCATAGAAAGTGATATTTATATTATTGCAGATAATCTTTATTTTGCAATATTTATTTTACTTACAAAACAGTTCATCCCACAATTAAAATAATAAATGACGTTCCTGACATCATTTAAAGCAACTTTTTCCTTTACAAAAATTTTCTCCGAGCCTCCGTTAACAAGTTATTAACAAAAAACGTTGACCAATCAGAGCCAAGCACAATCAGCACACCATGGCCTCGACTCTCATTGGTCGCCGTTTTTCCTCAATATCTCCTCAACAACGCCTTGTAGAAAATTCTTGCAAAGGAAAAAGTTGTTGCAAATCACCCCAGGAACCTTCCAATATCCCCAAAAACCATAATTTCAAAACACCATGTATTTAACACCATAAATTCCACTCTGATATCCTCGCACAACTTTTATCAAAACTGAACCAATTAAATATCGCAAATGCGGTTTATTTTCACAGCGCGGCGCATTTTAAATAATATCAACTAATTAGCGCGCTACCCGAAATCAATATTAAACAAATTGTTTGCAGATCGGTGGCTTATCAATTGCCAGGGCGATGATACACTATAATGACGGCGGTTTCTTGCTCGGACAAAAGCGTGCGTTATGCACCCGCGTTCCATAAAACGCGCTGTTATTCGCGAGCGATTCGCTCGCCTGCTTTCCGCATTATTTACAGCTCGACGTTGCATCGCGTGGGCGTGATACAACCCGTTGCCGTTTAACCGAGCGCGAAACTTTTTGCGGTGAAAAAAAGAGCGACTCGTCGATCATTACCTTTCTTGCACAATATTTTCCTGCGACGAGAATATATATATATATATATATATATATATATATATATATGTGTGTGTGTGTGTATATATATGTGTGTACGTATGCGTCGCATCGACTATGACGGCGTTATGTACAGCACAAACACAAGGATGGACACGTGTCCTATGAGCTCGCGTGCCTTTGCGCGTCCTGCTGTCTCTCTGTCCGTAATCAATGGGGTATTGGAGGAGGGTGAACATTGCACACGCACCTGATCGACAGCGCCGAAACGCTAATACCTAATTGTATAGATTTATTCGCGGCAACAATTCTCGCAAATCAATCGTTTAATTGCGAGGAGCGCGAATTTGCAATCTATATTTCATATTATATTCTATACTATATTTTATATTATACTGTAACTTATATTTTATACCATATTTTATCTTCCAATTCCTCTTGAATTCTCTCTTACATTTTAATACCGCATTTCCTAGTTCACCGTCGAATCCGTTATAATTTAATGAAAAAGGATCGCGGAGGCACGATACCCAAGGCTGATTCGAAAGCTCGAAGCCTCCACTTCTCGTGCTGCTCCATCATTTAACGCGGGGCATAATTTCGCATGATAAAGCGGGAGAATCGTTTTAAGAGGCGGCTCGATATAATCGCGCGCATTAATTATCAGGTGGCTCTCGGTTCCGAGTCAAATAGAAAAACGATACTGCCGTGGTATAATAAAAGAGCTGTCGCATCGAACGTGCGTAGAATATCCTGTACCAAACTCGATGTAACAATATATTACTATAATATAATACTCTGGATATATGTATAATATTCCCGGACATAGGACATGAAGATCATGCGAATGGTATAAATAGGGAATTATTGAATAAATATTTGACGAGAATATTCGTTTATTAATAAATATGATTTATGATGGATTTTTATGCTGAAGAAAAATTGTCAATTATGTGAATTTTTTAAATTAGGGGAATATACATATATTTTGTTAAGTTCATATATATTCTTACGATTATTTTGTAATCCGATTCGGACGCAACAGAATATTTTCCGCAGCGTCTTCGCAACGAAAAGCTATCAGTCCTTTCGGCGACTTCATTGAAGTTTGACACAATAGCGCCGGTTAACTGTGCGCACATTCGCCTGCTTCGTTTCAATGAAGTTTCAGGAAACAATCTTCCGAACACAACTTTTTTCTCCCTCCCCTCTCTCCGTCGCTTTTCGTTTTCTTGGGCATGCTCGAACGGTTAGCGCGAGAACGCCGACTTTTAAAGGAGTTAATGTTTGCGCGGAGAAATGAAACGCGCCGCTTTTGTAAATCGTCCCGTAGCTGCCTAGCTGCCTAGCCGCCGCCCTCGCCGCCCTCGCCGCGCCCTGTTCCTCTGTTACGCCGGATTGCTTTGTCCCTTGTTTTATTGTTCTTTCGCCTCGATATTGCCCTTTGTTTTCCATGCCGCTGTCGAGTTCCCCGATCGTGGGTACCGGTGCAACAATTATTTATTCTAAGAGAGGCTTTTCGTTAGATCGTCGACGCGTGGCAAGCGACGTTTCTCTCACACCATGGACTTTGATGGTGATCCGATTTAATTGGCCATTTTACTTTTTTTCTGATCATTTTACTTTTTTCACTGACACGACTTCAGTACTATAAGTTCGATGATACAAGTTCAATGGGAAAAATTCAACGTCGACAGAACTAATTTGTGCTCCCAATAGCTGCGAAACTTATGCGCGTCGTTAACGTTCCCCGCGGATAGCCGCGTTTAGAGTATCGTAAATCGAACGGACCCACGCTGCGAAACTTTTTTCGTTGCGGCGAACTCGTCGAAAGAGAATGAACACGTGTTGCGACCGCCGGAACTTCGAGCGCAATTCCGTTTATCGCGGCGGCCTGATAATTTCGCGTTTTTATGGAAGGACGGAGAGGAGGGAGGAGCTTCCTTCCGCGGTCTTTCTCAAGACGCTCCCCGATACCGAGTACTCTGGCACAGCGATCCGAACGTTACCAAGGAGGCGTGTTTCGTTAGGCTACCTTTCTGCAGGTGTGCGGTTTTATTTTGCGGTTTTATCGCGCGGCGCATCGAACGAACCGAATGTTGCTACGGCTCTTTAAAACGCGAGAGAGGGTCGAACATTGCCGCGGTAAATTCGCGGTGAAAATTGGCGAGGTAAAGATAGCGGAACTGTAAAAGTATCGGGGAAATTTATCAACAATTTTATCTTGTCTTTAACGCCGACAAATTATTCGAAGAGGAAATGTACATTTACTTAATTCTCGATTTTCTCGAACTTAAAGTATTTTTATTTGTTACGACTGTTTTTATTTATCGTGTACGATTCTATTCGTCCATTATTTAACAATTAAAGGAATTGTTTATTTAACAGTTTAAGGAATTGTCTATTAAATAATTTAAGGAATCGGTTATTTAATTTCAGGAAAACAATATAGCAATTTTTTATGATCTCAGAGTCGCCTTTCTCTCATTGAAACTTCGTTGAAATAGAAGTATTAAAAATTCTAAGCGCAGTTAATTTAACGAGAAAACCAACGCCTTTAAAGACACTCGCGCACTAATTAACCAGAAGATCAGCGCGATTAATCGAAGGCGCGTCGCCTTTTCGCTCGCCGCACGAGCATCCCACGCATCCAGACGGAATTCGCAGCCTCGGCCGACTGCCTATATGTTGTTAACCTAAGGAGAATCGGCAACGCTGGTTTGGCGGAGCGATTGGAATGCGAATCTTCTACTCGCTGATTGACTGCCCTAATCAATTGACCCGTATAACCAATAGCCGTGCATATGCGCGCTCTCTCTCTCTCTCTCTCTCTCCGGGGCTCGGCGGCGCCCATTACGCACCGAATAATATCAACGCCCCGGGGCCAAGGTAAATGCGGTTTCGCGGTGCGCCGCGTTACGTTCTCGGGACGTCTTCGATTCTGTTCGACGCCTTGACCGTCTCGTGACAACGAGACGATAAAAATATCGCGATATCGCGACGATTTAACCCTTTCCGGAAGACGATCTTTTCGGTAGGGTGAGATTGTAGGACGAGGCGAATTTGTTAATTGTAAAGTATAAAGGAGACTGTTATAATTACTTTGGGTGGTAGTATAGCAATTTTCGAAATTTGGAGAAAATTAAGAGAGAGTGAGAGAGATTTAAGGAGAGAGGGAGAGACTAAGGGAAAGAGAGATTTAGGGAGGGAAACTGAAAGAGAGAGAGAGAGAAAGAGAGAGAGAGAGAGAGACTTAGAGAGATTGAGAGAGGAAGATAGACTGAAAGAGAGAGACTAAGGGGGAGAGAGAGAGAGAGAGGAAGAGAGACTGAAAGAGAGAGAGAGAGAGCGGGAGGGGGAGTGAGAGAGACTGAGGGAGAAAGAGAAAAAGGGAGAGAGAGAGTATGACAGAGAGAAGAAAACAGAAAGAGAGACTTTATCAATTTATTTATAACAGAGAAATGGAGAAGAATACAGGGCAGAGTGAGAGGGCCGGGCATATTAGCTGATGCCCGGGCAGCTGTATAATTCAAAAGCACGCGAAGCCTCCGCCGACGGTGCATGCCTTCGCGAAACATTTTGCAGCGGTCGCATCGCAAGGCGGTTACATTGCGAAACACGGCCGAATGTCGACCAACCGAGAAATACATGGATCGCGCATAGTCTTAGAGAGCCCGGGACCACCCTAGCCTCCCTCCTCTCCTCTCCGCTCTCGGTGGTTTCTCTATGTCTCTACGAATACAATTCCCTGTATATATAAATTTCGCACATCGCCCGGATATAATGGCCGCTCGTCTTTGTTGGCCGGACACCGGGCGCGGATCCGACTCGAAACATTCTCAGCATTTAGTTGGTGTAATTCCCCGGATGTTCCGATGCCGGTGGAGCCCCGTGGTGGTCCGAGAGCGCGCGCGTTCCCGGCTAGTTTCGCCGTTTCGCGACGGCAACAAAAGCCGCCGCTCTCTCTCTCTCTCTTTCGCTCTGTCTCTTTATCTTGGGTGTGTATCGCGGAACAGTAATTTTCGCCGATGGTTCACGCCTCGAATGAAACGCAAAACGCCGCAGAGGCGGCGCGATACGCTTTGACAAGCAACCGTGTACCTCTCTCTCTCTCTCTCTCGCTCTTTCTCTTTCTGGAAACCCAATGAGCTTGAACGCGTTAACAGGACTCGCAAGAAATTCGACGCTGTTTAATCACGATGCAATTACGGTTTTCGGAGGATTTTCATGGTGAACGTTTTCTTTAACGATATCATTTCTCTCGTAATTATGTCGGCGATTAGGGTTCTTTCGTTCTGAATATATATATTAGTGTAAAAGAACGCATGTTCTTTTTTTTTATTTTTTGTTTATTAGTTAGTCATTTTATTAGTTTATTAACTTTGCTCTGTTTATTAGTTAGTTATGTTATTAGTTTATTAGTTTACTTTGTTTATTAGTTTGTCATTTTATTAGTTTATTATTTTATTAGTTTATTAACTTTACTTTTTTACTAGTTTATCACTTTAGTTTTCCATTATTTATGCAATAAATATTATATATATAAATAATAACAACAACAATCGTTATTATCATAATTATTACAGTATATATAAATTATACAATAAATATTCCCACACAAATCGTCTCCAATCCTGTTCCCTCAAGCACAACAATACTCTATGCATAATAAACGATCCGGACGTCATTGTATCAGCCACGGAACACCGCGTCGCTTCTAATAATTATGGCAATTCCGTGAACGGTATTCCGGCGGATTGTCAGTTTTCGTGGGGCGCGTTATCGAAACCCTAATGTTCGAGGGATGGAAATGATCTTGAACCTGTACGGGGTGGGGAACGGAGGGGGGTATAAGTTTCGCTGGCAAGACAATGGCAAATTAACTATTGTTCCCGATGTAACGCTGGAACTGAATCCTTGCGACAAAGACGGCGAACGGACAAAGAGGAGCGCAAAGTTGCCCGCGGATTCGAAGTCAGACATCGGGATAATCAATTCTAGGAGAGGCGGCGGCGCGCGCGAGCGGTTTGTTTCGCTTATGTAGCAAGCGATAGACAAGATAACAAGAGAGCAGTATATACGAATTAAGCTAGCGGAACCGCACCGCTCGCGGATCTTCGGCCCCGCGTGAATGCAACTTACCCAATCGCAGCTGCCAACCCTTCCCTTCTGTGCACCGTTCTGATCCGCCATCCAGGTGGCCCAACCGACGCCATTTATTCACGATGATCATACCTCGTGCTAAACGGGCTTCTACAACGGCGCCGCGTTAGCGTACGTTGTCGTTTTCGTTACGAGACGCGATGTTTAACGCCGGATTTACGCGACGCTAACCCCCTTTCGCCCGTGCTTTAACGAGACTGCCTCGCGCGACGGAGATTTTTCGTAACAATTTATTAGGTACGAACATTCGTCCGTTTCACCGAATAAAAATGATATTTTATTTCCCCTTTTTCTTTTCTTTTCAACGAAAAATAGACGCAGAGAAATTATTCTAAATTTACAGCTAAAATGTTATCCGGTGCAAAGGGTTGAAATTTGTAAAGATTATTTTGATTATTTATTACAATTGATTTAAAACTTCATTTAACTTGCTAGTTTTACAAGCGTTAATAATAAGGAATTTCATTATTATTTTATGATATTACCTAGCAATAAACATTCCTATTGACGTAAAAATAATCAAGGAATAAAAATTCAAGAATTGTATAATATACATAATTATTAAACAACCGAGCATAATAGCAATGTTGAAATTATGTAATTGTATTATCTTATATTGTTATGTTGCATAACAACGTTGTTGCGAAGTTGCCTTTGAAATTCCGCGAAACAGCGATCTAATTATGCCGGCGTTTAAAAACCACCGTCGGAAGTTCGAAGAGTACCCCGAAAAATCTCGAGTGCCGGCGAAGTTTCGAATACGCGGAAGCCCCTTTACAAATTTGCGCGGAGAACGAGCGGGGCTGTTTGGAAGTTCGCGCGCGGGAAACGGGGGGGGGGGGGGGGGGGGGGGGGGGTAAGTTTTTCAGAATACCGTCGCCGACGCTTGTCGCACGAATTCACGGTTTCCACCTTCGTAACTTCGAGATATTTCGCGAGCAAAAGGAAACTTTCCACGACGGGGACGTATCTCTGCTACGCGGTCGGAATTCCTGTCCGAGCAGAAAAATACATTGCGAGAGACTCTTGCGAATCCAAATTCGATTAGAGCTGTGTTCGAATCTTTGTAGTCGAGTCTTTAGATTTGAGATATGATTAAAACCAGTTGGCTTGTTGTGACGGAAAGGTTTGATATTTCTTTGTGACGAGTATATTCGTCCTATGACAAAATATTGTCATTTCTTTGTGACGAGTATATTCGTCCTAATGTATAATATTGTGATTTCTTCGTGACGAGTATATTCGTCGTAAGTTAAAATGTGGTTATTTCTTCATGACGAGTATATTCGTCCTACGATAAAATATTGCTATTTCAACGTGACGAGTATATTCGTCTTGAAAGAAAACACTGACTTTTCTTTACAACGAATATATTCATCCTAAAATAAAATATTACAATTTCATCGCGACGAGTATACTCGTTCCAACAGAAAACACTGACACTTTCTCCATGACGAGTATACTCGTCCCAAGACAAAACGTTCCATTTTCATTCCTAACGAATATATTCAGCGACGCGCTTGGAGTTCGCGTGGATCCGGAACGCGACGGGTATAAAACGCAGCCGGTGCCGCGTCGTCATAATTTTTCAAGAGCCGCCGTATTATTAGACGTCAGTCTATAGGCGGCCGTAGAACAGGAACTGGTAAGTTTGCGACGCGTTTGTCCATGATAGGCCGCGTGCACGTGATATATACATATACATATATATATACTACCTACCTACCCGTCGCATTCTACGCTCGCCCGAGCGTGTACCACGCGGAGGAGAACGCGGAGCATAATACCCACGCCTGCGAATCTACGTGGGTGTTGTTCAGCGCGATCGCGTTCAGAGCGGCTCTTTACACTCTTCGGCACGGAACACCGTGACAACGGGACACTAGACGGTGTCACCGTAGAACACCGTCGCTTCCTCCACCCGCGGTATTAACCCTTCGCACTCGAGCGGCGACTCTGAGGCTTCGCTGAACGTTGTTCCAGCACGTACCAGGATAGTTTTTCTAACAACAAGGTTTAGATTTAAAATATTGTTAAATAGTGGCTTTTTATTTACACGAATGTGCACTTTGTTGCATAAAATGGAAATTCTGTGAGCCTAGAAAATTATTTCTGATTTACAATTAAAATAAGTTCGAGTTCAAAGGGTTAACTATTAACTCCTAAAATAATTATTATAACAATAAACTTTAGATTTAAAAAATTGTTAAATAGTGAAACTACTGGTATAAATCTTTGTTGCATAATTTTAAAAAAACCATGCTAATTAAATCGGATAGGACGGTAATTGTTTAAACAGAATTTGTTCACCTGTCTAGCGTTGCGTCGAATGGAAATTTAAATACCACGTTTGCACGTGGCCACTGGCGTATAGCGCGTGGATTACGAATCATTATAAGAGAATTAGCTTAGTTCCGGCATGGAATTCCGCGCGCGCGATACACGCGACGTGAGAGCAACGAAATTTTCAACAATGAATTAACATCTAGCCCGAACGGTTGCGTTCCATCGTTTCATGCTAATTATCTCAAGCGCGTGGGGGGGGGGGGGGGGAAGCTAATTCGCCGCGTTTCCATGAATCTCCGGCACGACGTGTTTCCGATAAACGATCATCGACGGTTCGTTGCGACAATAAGAAACGCGCGTCCACCGGAAAATTGTTTGTACTCGACGAGCATATCTTAACATTTATTGGTAACGATGGATGATAATATATGGATAATGTATTGTTTTCTTAGAAAAATAGTGAACATAGGATAATGCAAATTTATTATATTTTTTAAATATTATTAATAGGTCTCAGGTATGGAACGTCCGTTTTAGGACGTCTTTAAGACCTTGTAAAGACGTTCCGAGTTGTACGTCGTTTTGACGCTTGAAATAAGACGTTTTAAAGACGTCTCAATTTGTACGTCTTTTTGAAGCTTTAAATTAAGAATTAATAAAAGATTATAAGATACTATACTATAGTATACTATATTATATCATATTATGATTATACCTTGTTCTAATGACTTGATCTAAAAATCACATCTATAGTAAGAATATAAAAAATAATTTTGCATATATTAACTTGATAAACAATACACCTAATTCTCTTGTTCGATTTTAACAATAAATAATCCTTTTTTCATCGATTTTATAATATTCGTTCGCAAATATTTTACGTAAACTATTTTCCATAAAATCGCGTTACCTAATCGCGTTGCCATAAATTAGCAAACAATATTATATAGCATATTTGATATATGCTACGATGCTGGGGGTTTATTTAAATAAATGTTTGAAGTTAGTCAGGATCGTAAAAAGACAATCTCGTAAGCGGGGGCGTCGCCCTGTCGTGTCCGAGACGCGGCGCCAGTATTTACACGTGTCGCAGAGATAAGCAACGTCTTCGTCATTGTCACCACCTCCGCCCAGCCTCGTGTACGTGAGAGCCCAATCTTGACATTCTACATACCTAATCCATCCTCCCCGAGGATTCCGGGAACAACTGACCATAGAAATCCCATTCAACAACGTCGTCGTTGACGTCTCCACGAAAATCACCCTTCCTTTCCTGTCTACGAAGTTAATTCCTTTGAAACAATCATCTGGAAACACGAAAACAATATTCTAGAATTTTTAGCGCACACGTATAGTATAATAATCGTCCTGTGGATTTTGTGGCGTTTATGGCAAAAATAGGAACTTTATATAAGAACACAATATTCACCTTTCCCATACTCTTGCTGGCAACTATAGAGATGTCGGTTGCATCCGGCCGACAAACATGTGGCAAACGTGGTGGCGTCGATGATTGATCGATTACGCGAAACCCTTAAATGATGGCCCGTGCACGGGGCGCGAAAATTTTCGGCGTTAAATGAACAACAGGCTCAATCAATTCCTATCATTGTCCCATATTCCGTCGTTACATACCCAAGGGAGTATCATTCATGCCGGCGCGGCGCGGCTCCCGGAGGCGCGCACACAGGGTACACGTCGACGGGCGGAGGAACGTTGACATCGGTGCTGTGAAAAAGCCGCCAACCCACCTATTCACGTTGACACCCGTTATCACACATATTTAGCCGAGGCCGCGTAGCGCCGCGTTAACGAGACGGTAAACGACGTGTATCGCTCTTCTTTCTGCGCTCCACATTTTCTACCCTTCTCCCGGCATGTTTCTTCCTCGAAGTTGCTTTGTCTCTGTCTTTCGTTCTCTCTTTTCCTCTCTCTCTCTCTTTCTCTCTCTCTCTCTCTCTCTCTCTCTCTCTCTCTTTCTGTTGCCAGTGTCCCCTCTTTTTATTTCTAGTTTTCTCTGTCTCTCCATTGCTAGTATTCTCTCCCTCTCTCTCTCTTTCTATCTCACACACATCTCGATCGACCCTTTCCTTCCTAAAAATATAAATTTCCGCAAACCTTGCCCACGTTTCTACGACCAAGTCTTCTCGACAGAAGAGAAAGAAACAAGAAACGCCGCGTTTCGTCAATGTCTTGGGAAGCCGCTCAGAAATTCAGTGCCGGAATGCGTTCGCGTTCGCGGAGGCATTCATTTCCTGGTCGACTTCTACTGCTCGGTGCATTCGACGCGTGCACGCGCGTATACGGTCGTTCTCGCGCGAACGAAACCCGCTGTAAGAAAGAAAGAAAAATGGAAGAAGGAAAAAGGAAAAATAGAGAAAAAAGGAAACATAGTTCTGGCGCTTTAATTTCCGTTTCATTTGTCACCGTTCCAGCGAGCCACGCGGTCGCAATGCAAATCGAGAGAGCCTCTCTTCAAAAATAAACGGTTCTCGTCTTCTTTTGTTCACCTCCCCCTTCTCCTCCTCATCCCACAGTTTCGTCGTTTCGACGGCAACTACCCCTCGTCTATTACGAGCAGAAGTTCTTTCGGACCGTCGCGGTTGTTTCGGCAGCTTCCTGCTTTCTTGTCCAAGGGACGGGCGCGGCGCACAGTTTCGGCCGGCGAACTTTCAATCGAACTAATCTCCGGCGGAGGAGTACGATCGTTTACAGTGACCCAGAATCAATCGATCGTTATCGTCTTTATTTATAGACACGGTTTTACCTTGATGGAAAATAAGAACAGCTTGTCGACCGCCGCATCGCCGAAGGATCCGACGGCGATTCGTTTCGAATTTGCGACGAGTATTTGTTGGTCCGTACGAGATTTCTCCTGTGAAATTTTCGACAACTTTCGAAGCCGATAATTAACAAATTGGCAATGTTATTTTTGTGTGTACCTTGTTTATTGTTTGTGATTATTTGAAAAAGATTTTTATAAATGTTTAGACAAGGTATTTGCAAATATTTAGGACGAGATATTAACAAATATTTAGGAAGAAGTATTAACAAATATTTAGGAAGAAACATTAACAAATACATTTGCAAAATATACCAAAATATATATTTCTGCACTGGAAGCCGTTTCCTAAAATAATTTTTATGTCTCGCAGTGTTTGTTAATAATAATATAATTCATTATAACTATTATTATCATTATTATTATTAATAACCATTATTATAATTATTATAATAATTATTATTGAAATTACTATCATTCTAAACGTACAAAATCCAAATCGCAACAATTCACATTTGCCACCGTCGTCGGGCGATTAATCAACGTTTCCCGGGACAGGCGGCTTTGAAATTCGAGGATAAAGCATCGAATAACAGGAAAGGTACAATTGCTAATTAAGCAGCGGGCCTCTCGTTCGTAAAAAGACACGTGCGACGGGACGCGGGGGATTTTCAAGCGAATTGCGAACGCGACGGACCGGGAGAACCGGTGAAAAGCAGTCCCCCGGTTATAAGTTTCGCGCCTCGTCCCCCCACCCCCTTCCTGGCACTCGTGAAACTGTTTATGTCAGTATTAAATCCCTTTTGTGGCGGCGGCCAACGTTACGCTCGGTTTAACCGTCGCAATTACACAAAAATGAATTACTAATTACTCGTTCGTTACGCGTAACGCCGCGCGGCGCATTGAAATTTTGGAAACGCTTGCGCGACGTTGCGAATAACGTTACGCGGCGTTGCCGTATACATCGCGGCCGCGGTACAGTCTTAGAAACTAGTTTCCGAAAGCAGGAATTATTTTTTCGAATACCTTGTTGTTTATAAATGGTGTTTGTAAATTGTTTTGTCGTTTTTTATTTGTTAATGATTTTTATGGTATTTGTTTGTGCAGAGTTTACTTTATAGAATTCTATACTGTGTAATATAGAGAATTGTATACTATAGTATATAGAATTGTATATTATACTATATAGAATTGTGTAACATAATATACAGAATTTTATGCTATAGTGTGACCGAAAAATGGCTGGCAATTTGGCTGGTAATGTTACAATTTCTATGCGATCAGAGAAATTATTTAATTCAGCAAGTGAAAAATGGATAAAATAATAAAGTTAAATTCAGTGTTAATATTTTTCCATTTTTTTTTAAACAATATCGTAAATAATAAAAGATGAAATCGCCATTGACGAGGTGTGTCGATATTTCAAATAGCAGATGATTAAAAAGTTTCGATCGTTCCTGGTATAATGCTGAATATTTATTTACCGCTCGAAATATCCATTATACCAATCTCGATATTCACCGTTGATAAACAATGAAAATGTGTTTCGATCGACATTCGTATATGCAAAAAAGATATTGATGCTGATTCCCTGCTTTATTAACGTATACAAAATAGTTTATGAATGAACGGACAATTGCAAAACTCGCGTACAGATCGTCAAATTTATTGCAAAATGCGACAGAATAAATAAGTAAATCAATTAATAAATATAAATTATTATATTATAGTGCGTAATAATTTTGTTATATTATAGTAAATTAATTCCGTAATAATTGTGTTATGTTATGTATTATATTAAAATCGATATTTCTCGAAAAAAAATATATAATAAAATATCTCCATACCTCGTCGATTTTCAAAAAGGCTCCGCTGATAATTCCTTAGACAATTCTATTCGACCCAGAAAGGAGGAATCTTCGACGTTAGAACGAAATCAATGTCATCGTTAATCAGATTAGGCAAATGTGGTGCCGCGTGCTATTGATCCAATGTTGAACTCTAGTTTATATAGTGCCGACATATTGCATTGCTCTGATTAATCACCTTTGTAATACCATACACGGAACACGTGCTCCGATCTCGATACCTGTCGTTAGTAAACAATAAGAACTATTCGAATCTGAATCCACATACACACACACAGGCACAGACGTATACTTCATACAACGTGCTCTCTCTCTCTCTCTCCCTCTCTCGCTGTTTGTCTCTTTGTCTCTCTGTTTATTTCTCTCTCTCTCTCTCTCTCTCTCTCTCTCTCTCTCGTTTCCCCTCAGTATTAGTCTCTCTCAGTCTCTCTCTCTCTCTCTCTCTCTTATTTAATTATTATATTAAAAGACTCATTACCTAATTCTTTTAATCTTTTCATTATTATCATAAAACAATAATTAATCATCATCAATCTCAAGAAATAGAAATTAAATAGCAAGTAGCAAATTTATCCGTCGTTTCGACGAACATTCCATCGCTTCGACGGACACTTAAACTCGCTTCACATTTCTCGCGATAGACTCGCACAATTTTCCCGTCGCGTAAAGACCCACCCATCCCTCCGACGATCGTCGAAGTATCGTTCGATATCGGATGATTAATGTCAAACAGCCCCGAATAGACGAACAGAGAGGTCCGGCGCGAAAGTTTCGCGAATGAATCGCATAAACATCGATACAGGATAAGATAGGATTGATGGCGTGAAAGTTTCAGCAGCAGCAGCAGTAGCAGCTGAATTACGTAGGGAAGGATTTAGGTGGCAATATTCATAGCGCCGAGAAAACCCTGTGCTATGGATCCCGTGGCTCGACGGCAATTTATGCGTGGCGAAAAAAAAAAATGTTATCCGAGATACGGCGGACACAGTGCGAATAAAATATTAGGCGATACGATAAATTCCGGCTTGGACGGCAAATATTTATAGAAACTCGAGACGACCATGGTACCTAATCGTTCTATTAATAGTTTTTGGAAATTGAAACATCGAGACTATTTCGAATCGATGTTGAATATAGTAAATAAATTATATTCAATATAGCATATTTGTATATTAAGTACTGTATACCATATTAAATACAGTATATTATATTAAATATAGTATATTATATTAAGTACTGTATACCATATTAAATATAGGATATTCTGTTAAAAACAGTATATTACATTAACTATAGCATATTGTACTAAATACAGTATATTACATTAAATACACTATACTATATTAAATAAAATGTATTATATCTTCCCCGAGTATTTTTACCTGTAAACTAATCAACAAAACGTCTATCAACATTCTAATTGTGTAAGTAATAGCCTCTCCTATTCAATAGTCCACTGTTCGTATAATGGAATGCATCCTGTCCGCAACGCTGTTTGCCCGGTCCGTTGGAATTTTATTACTATAATGATCGTCGTCCTCCGCGGGCCGGTTTCAAAGCACACCCTCTCCCGCTCATTCGGCATAATGAACTATTGTACTTAAATTAGCGTCGAAATACTCGCTGTTTTCATCGCTAGCTCCACCGAGAATGCTCTCCGCGCTATCGGGGACCACCACGGGAAGTTCCGGTGGCGCGATGCCCCATTGCCAGACGCGTCCATCGCGCGACCGTTGCATCAAGCTATCATCAGCTTGCTCTAGAAGACCTGAGAAGCAAAATAAATATATTAATAATTGTTAAATACATTACCAATCGATAAACAATTTACTCTATACTTCGAGGTCAAAAATTAGCACAATAATAATTCGATAACTATTATCAGCTTCCTCTAAGAGACCAGAGAAGCTAAATAAATACAATGATAATTATTAAATATATTAATAACCGATAAACAATTTACTTTGCACTTCAAACTCAACAATCAGTAAAATAATAATTTAACAACAATCATAATCTTACTCTAAAACACCAGATAAAGCTAAATAAAAATACTACCACCTACTTCCTACTAACATAATAATTTGTCCATAATAATCAACCTACAGAAAACAACCATAACCATTCTCACAACGAAAGGGTTAGCCGTGGATTAATATTCCAGCACCCAATGCACCCCAGGTACAGTTCGGTAAAACGCGGCAGCTCTGTCTTCCCGCGACGCAGAGATTTTCCGCTATATTCATTTATTTATGCAACAGAATGGGATATCCTGTTCAGAGAAAAACAGTGAACGAAAGAGCGAGAGAGAAAGAGAGAGAAAGAGAGAGAGAAAATGAGCAGTTCTTATATAAAGCATCGCGTCAATGGCCACGATCAACCGAGCATGTCGAGGCACGACGAACGAAGGTCCCCCCTGAATGTGCTGTGAATGCTGGAAGCGGACAAAAAGAAAACACGGAACAAAGGAGCAAGAGAGAAAGACAGGAAGAGAAAGAGAGAGAGAGAGAGAGAGAGAGAAAAAAAGAGAGACAGAGGAAAGGAAGACGACAGGAACAAAAAGTGCGAGGCGTATTGAATCGTGTCCGCGTTGTCGTCGTAGTAAGAGAGAGGGAGAGAGAGAGAGAGAGAGAGAGAGAGAGAGAGAGAAAGAGAGAGATAAAAAGAGAGAGCGAAAAAGAGTGAAAGAGAGAAAGAAAGAGAGAGAGAGAGAGAGCGAGAGAGTGAAAGAGAGACAGAGAGAAAGGAAAAGAGAGTAAGATAAAAAGAGAGAGCGAAAAAGAGTGAAAGAGAGCAAAAGGGAGCGGAAGAGAGTGAAAGAGGGGAGGTTAAAAGAGGGTGGTTCGCCGGCAAGTGCATTTGTCGTAAGCCTACAATATTTCGGTCTGTCTTCAATGGGTGCACGTGCGCCGAATTCGGCCCCCGGCCTCGCGGGCCATTATTCTCTCGACGAGAGACACAATCCTGTTGCATTTTGCATTCGACCGCGGCACCGCGGCCGGATTCGGTACCTGTTTAGGGCGGCCTTGCCCTAACACAATATCGCGTTGCGACCGAATCGACCTGCGCGCATCGGTTTAATCGAAGAATTAACCGGCCTCCGCGATCAACCCAACAGAACTCACCCATTCTATACTACTATTTTACCATTCTTCCGTCCATCTATTATTACTCACCGTAAATTGTTTAAACAACTTTAGCGCAGCTTTTTTATTATTTTTTTAACAAAGTACGGTGATTGAAAGTGTTTTTGCGTAGGCAAAATTCGTTCGAAATTTGGTGAACTTTGACTGGCGATTATTTCGCGAAAAATCGTTGGAGGCTGATGAAATTTTTTTTAAATTGAAGCTTGAAGTATTTGCTTTGAAATAGTGTTCTTTGATTTTTTGTTGCGCGGAATATTGTTATTGTAATAATGTAAGAGCTTGGGTTTGTCGCGTTGAAAATTGGCGAGTTTGACGAAGTGTGCGGGCTTTGTAGAATTTTTTGCGGAGATTTAGTTTATGGGAGGATAAAGTTTGATCTTTTATCTTTAATTTAAAAAAAGAGGAATGGAGCTGCGATTTTTTTTAGCGAAGATATAGCTGTTTAAAGAGACCCCTGTATCATCGTCGATTCAGGAAAAGTCATCGTATATTGTAAGGGTAACTTTAAAATACTGTAACTTTGTAACAAAAAATCGCAGCCGAGTTTATTTTACCGTAAATTAAAGGGGAAGGATCGAACTTTATTATAGTCAAAACGGCATTTCCTAAAAAAATTTTGCTAGGTCTGTGCATTTCGTCAAACTTGGCGAAAATCGAAGTGCTCAATATTAGAAAATTGCGAAAAAATAAATTCTAGAAGTTAGTTATCCTCGAATCAACGTTAATAATAGTTAATTAAGAACTAGAAAGTTCAAAAAACAATACTAATTACTAATCGATCCGCGGAATGGTATTCTAACCTCAAAATTACGTCATCTTTACGCGAAAAAGTAAAAATACGTCCGCGCTATGTTCCGTTCATTAAACGATAAATTATTAGATAGCTTATTATTTTCTTTCAGAATTTCAACGAATCGCCACCGTTTCGCAAGGAAATCGTTAACTGCAGTTGCGAGCGGGGTTTCGTCCGGCGTGCATTAGCGCGATTAAAAATGTGTACGGTTTCAATTTGGCCGGGGCCGAATGCGGGGCCAGCTTAGCAGGTTTGCCAGGGGATTATAGTGGCTTACTCACTATCGTTGCCCCAATTATATAGAATCCGGCGCGCTTGATACGCGATCTACGATCCTCGAGGAATTTCCGAACAAAGTTTCGACGAAAAGCGAATTTCGCTCGACGACAAAACTTTGATGTACGGGGCAACCGGGCAATTAATACCGCGGCAAGGAAACCGGCGGATTTCGAAGAATCTCGGACGTTGTCTTATAAAACATAAAATCGAAAAAATGCACGGGCTTTGTAAAATTCTTTTTTTGAGACGCCATTTTAACTATAATAAAGTTTGGTTCTTTCTCTTTAATTTCAGGTGAAATAAACTAAGCTGCGATTTTTTGTTACAGAGATACAGTATTTTAAATAACAATATAAATTATTGTAATATGATTAGAATAACAATATAAATTATCGTAATATTATTACAATAACAATATAAATTACTGTAATACTATCACACTAGCAATATAAATTATTCTAATACCATTGCAATAACAATACAAATTATTCTAATAATAATAATACTGTATGCGAGTAATATCAAACCAATGATCGGGTCATTTACGACCCGCCGTAACATTAACGATACTTTACCGTCTACCTAGAACAGTTCACGTTAACGGGTTGCTCGACGAGATTGCTCGAAAGTCTCCGTGAAATTTGGCTCCTCCCCCGCCTCTCACCTCGAATAATTTGTTCTGGTTGCAGAAAGCCTGTGCGGACGCCATGAGAAACGTTTATTGAATGAGCTTCTGTCGTCGTACAACACCTTGGAGCGGCCGGTCGCGAACGAGAGCGAGCCTCTCGAGGTGAAATTCGGCATCACGTTGCAGCAGATCATAGACGTGGTAAGTGATTTTCTTATCACGTGTTGTAAACTCCATCGACAGAAAGTCCAAGTGGTTCGCGTCTTCGGTACGGAATATGTACAGAAGAGGTGAGGAACCGTGCGCGGCAATAGCCGACATTGGCTTTTCTGGTTGTCTTAAGAGAATCGCATTAGAGAGGATCCACGTCGGAAGCATTTTCGCTTCCCATCGCAAGCACAATGCGGTCTCGTGGATTCCGTATACATACGTATACGCGCGCGCTCGTCTTACCCCATCGATGGAACTCCACCGATATGAAAGATTTCTATTATGACCCGTCTCTTTCCTTTTCTTTCGCCACATATGAGAGAAGTTACCTGAATCGTATATGAATGCTGTCTGTTACCGTTCGATCGGATTTCTTTTCTCCTATATTCACCGTCGTCGTCGCATGCCGCGGAGAAACACGTACCTACCTAGAATCGCGTAATAGTAACGCGGCCGCGGATACACAATGCCTTGAATGACTGTGCGCTCGCACGCGCGCGCCAAGTTTATTCTTCGCTCTTTAATGGTGGATGTTATTATTGCTCTATATAGAAAATAATGGTGGATACCGCGAAATACGATATGTGTTATTATTGCTATAAATAGAAAATAATGGTGGACACCGCGAAATATGTTATTATTGTTATTTGTATATATATATTTTATACAATTATTTAATATAATTATTTACAATATATATTTTAAATAATTGTATATATATATGTATACATATATACAAAGGGAAGCTTTTCTATGAAAGAATATAAGAGTCGCAGTGTCCCGGGTATCATGTGATATCTGGCGTCTTAAATAGACAATAGATTTATAAAGACTCACCAATCACCGTCACCAAGTTCCATGCAGCAGGATGGTCTTCCGTCTCCTCGATCAATCATAGTTTAGCTTCGAGTACATTTATCCTTATCTACGCGACGTTGGACAACTTTGTAGTATCGGAGAGCCTGAGAGAAGGAGAGGGAGACTGGGAGAAAGAGGCAGAGCGAGACTGACAGCTGGAGAGACTAAGAGAGACAGAGAGAGAGAGTGAGAGAGAGAGAGA